>NW_025540517.1:0-5216 GCF_020615455.1 Coregonus clupeaformis | reverse complement strand
CTGCTGTGCTGTTTGTTGCTACTTGGCTACCTGCCAAACTATTCTTTTACTTTTTTAATAAGCGTTTAATCAATCTCTGTTTCAACAAATTTACCAACTTTTTAGTTTTGTCCTCACTCATCTTTTTTTTTTCACCCGGACGTTTATCCGAGACCAGAAGAGTCATTTTTCTTTTTTAGCTGCCAATTTACTTATTTTCCTTTTTTCCATCGCAACTTTTTCCTTATTCAACTTTTTCCTCCGGACGCTTTATCTGACATGGTTCATCAACATCTTCAACAGCCCCGAAGCTAAGTAGTAACATTAACATGATGTCTTCTAATTGCAGTCGCTGTACTCATAATATAACGATTTCGGTCCGAAAATAGCTGTGCTACAAACCCCTTCGATCTTAGGCGAGGGCCAATCTCAGTGTAGGAAAGGAAGAAACAGCGTCTGTGCCACCAGTAAGTACAGACAGTGGCGTTGTATAAATCCCCCCCTCTGTCCCGCGGCGACAACTTTCTCATGGCTTCTGGAGAAATACTGTTGGAATGCTCTGTGTCGCTCATTCAGACCAAACCTTCACGTTTTCCCCATTATGTAGCGTCGGGTCTGAGTCTGAGTCTTCTCTAGTCTCTACTCCTCCCTTCACGGGGTCTGAGCGCCAAGGCTCCCCATTAGCTCTGACAAATTAAACCCTAGTCATTGTCGACTCCATTACCGTATTAACTTAAAAGCGAATCACCCAGCGATCATACACTGTTTACCAGGGGGCGGGCTACCGCGTTAAGGCTAATCTAAAGATGGGTGCTGGCTAAAGCTAAAACTGGCGGTGTAGAGAGTATATTTATTATCACGTCGCACCTTATGTTAGGATGAAACAGTCAGAGGTCACCAAGTCACATAGCTTCAGCTTGTAAATCAGCTAGAAAGATGTGTCACATCGGTAATTGTCTCTGCCCCCTCCCAGTTAGGGGAGTGAGCTCTACAGCAGAGTCTCAGCACTTATCGCTGGTTGAAAACTCTTTTCTGCCCCTCCCAAAAGATAACATTTGTGATAATTGGCCCTCTTTCTGGGACTCACACAAAACAGTACCAACCCTGACCTGCTGAGGGTGACGACTCCATCCTAGCTGGAGGGTGCTCTCCTCTTATCTACCAACATAGATAGGGCTCTAACTCCTCTAGCCCCCACAGTGAAATGGGTGCAGGGCCAGGCAGCAGGCTGTTAGCCAACCTGCCAGCTTAGTGGAGGTCTGCCAATGGCACAGTCAGTTGTCAGCTCAGCCATACCCATTGAACTGTGTCTGTGCCTCACTAGGTTGGGCAAAACTAACATGTCGTGTTCACCCTAGCAATCTTATTAGGATAAGACCTCCTCCATTCCTGCCATTATTAAAGAGATCGTAATACCTCACATCTCAAAATAGGGTTACTTAATGTTAGATCCCTCACTTCAAAGGCAGTCATAGTCAATGAACTAATCACTGATCATATCTCATGTGATTGGCCTGACTGAAACATGGCTTAAGCCTGATAATTTGCTGTGTTAAATGAGGGCCTCACCTCCTGGTTACACTAGTGACCATATTCCCATCATCCCGCAAAGGCGGAGGTGTTGCTAACATTTTACGATAGCAAATTTCAATTTACAAAAAAAAATGCGTTTTCATCTTTTGAGCTTCTAGTCATAAATCTATGCACCTACTCAATCACTTTTTATACTACTGTTTACAGGCCTCCTGAGCCATATACAGCGTTCCTCTCTGAGTTTCCTGAATTCCTATCACCTTGTAGTCATAGCAATCATATTCTAATTTTTTGGTGATTTTATATTCACATAGAAGTCCCACCCTCCAAGTCTTTCACCATTACTCACTCAGTGGGTTTTGTCCAACATGTCTCTGACCTACTCACTCCACAGTCATACTCTACCTAGTTTTTTCCCATAATAATGTTGTAGATCTTAATGTTTTTCCACAAATCCTGACTATCACCACCATTTTTATTACATTTGCAATCGCAACAAATAATCTGCTCAGACCCCAACCAAGGAGCATCAAAAGTCGGTGCTATAAATTCTCAAACAACACACAAATTTCATTGATGCCCTTCCAGACTCCTTCTGCCTACCCAAGGCGTCAGAACAAAAATCAGTTAACCACTTAACTGAGAACTCAATTTAACCTTACGCAATACCCTAGATGCAGTTGCACCCCTAAAAGCGAAAAACATTTGTCATAAGAAACTAGCTCCCTGGTATACAGAAAATACCCGAGCTTTGAAGCAAGCTTCCAGGAATTGCACCCACACCAAACTGAAGTCTTCCGACTAGCTTGGAAAGACAGTACCGTGCAGTACCAAGAGCCCTCACTGCTGCTCGATCATCCTACTTTTCCAACTTAATTGAGGAAATAAAACATCCAAAATTTCTTTTTTGATACTGTTCAAAGCTAACTAAAAAGCAGCATTCCCCAAGAGAGGATGGCTTTCACTTCAGCAGTGATAAATTCATAACTTCTTTGAGAAAAATCATACCATTAAAAAATTCACTCCTCTTTGAATTCTATTCCTCCAGGGTTAGCTGTCCTGATCTGCACACTCTGCGAGGGCCTGGGATCGGGAGAGACACTTAAGTGTTTTAGTACTATATCTCTTGACACAATGATAAAATAATCATGGCCTCTAAACCTTCAAGCTGCATACTGATCCTATTCCTACTAACTGCTGAAGGAGCTCTTCCTGTGCTTGGCCCTCCTATGTTGAACATAATAAACTCTCTTCCACCGGATGTGTACCAAACTCACTAAAAGTGGCAGTGATAAAACCTCTCTTGAAAAATCCAAACCTTGACGGAAATATAAAACTTCGCCTACTATCGAATCTTCATTTCATTTTAGAAAAAGCTGTTCGCGCAGCAACTTCACTTGCCTTTCTGAAGACAAACATGTATACGAAATGCTTCAGTCTGGTTTTAGACCCCATCATAGCACTGAACTGCACTTGTGAAGGTGGTAAATACCTTTTAATGGCGTCGACCGCTCTGCATCTGTCCTCGTGCTACTAACCTTGTGCTGCCTTTACACCATCATCACCACATTCTTTTGGAGAGACTGGAGGCCCAAATTGTCTACTCCACAAGTTCTGGCCTGGTTTAATCCTACTGTCGGTATCTTTTCTCTTAATGGTCTGTCCTCCACAAATCCTGTCATTTCGTTGTTCCTCAAGGTTCTTTTAACCACTATTGTTTTCACTATATATTTTACCTCTTGGGGATGTTATTCAAAACATATTTAACTTTCACTGCTATCGGATGACACACAGCTGTACATTTCAATGAAACATGGTAAGCCCCAAATTGCCCTCGCTAGAAGCCTGTGTTTCAGACATAAGGAAGTGATGGCTAAAAACTTTTTACTTTTAAACTCGACAAACAGAATGCTTGTTCTAGGTCCCAAAAAAAGAGATCTTCTGTTAAATCTACAATTCATCTAGATGGTTTAAATCTCTCAAATAACTGTGAACTTGTTACTCTTACCCTGATCTCTCTTTTGTCACATATCAAGCTGTTTCAACCTTTTTTCCATCTACGTAACATTGCAAAAAATCAGAAATTTTTCTGTCCAAAAATGATGCAAAAAATTAATCCATCATTTGTTACTTCTATTACTACTCAATCTCTATTTTCTCTACCGATCACTAAATAACTTCAGTTAGTGCTAATTGCTAAATCCTGACTAAACCAAAATTTATCTATTACTCCAGTGCTAGCTTCCCTACACTGCTTCTGTTAAGGCAGGGCTATTTCGGTTTTACTGTTAACCTATAAAGCGTTACATGGCTCTCCTACCTATCTTTCCGAGTTGGTCCTCCTACATAAATAATGCGCTCACGGTCACAAGCTGAGCCTCCTAATTGTCCCTAAATTTCTAAGCAAACAGCGGGAGGCAGGGCTTTCTCCTATAGATCTCCATTTTTATGGAGACAGTCTGCCCTACCCATGTGAGAGCGCAGACTCGGTCTCAACCTTTAAGTCTTTACTGAAGACTTATCTCTTCAGTAGGTCATATGATTGAGTGTAGTCTGCCCAGAGTGTGAAGGTGAGCGGAAAGGCTGGAGCACGAACAGCCCTTGCTGTCTCTGCCGGGCCGTTCCCCTCTCCACTGGGGTTCTCTGCCTCTAACCCTGTTGCAGGGGCTGAGTCACTGGCTTGCTGGTGCTCTTTCATGCCGTCCTGGGAGGGTCTCACTTGAGTGGGTTGTTACTGGCGTGATCTTCCTGTTGGGTTGGCGCCCCCCCCTTGGTTTGTGCTGTGGTGGAGACCTCTGTGGGCTATACTCGGCCTTGTCTCAGGATTGTAAGTTGGTGGTTGGGGATATCCCTCTAGTGGTGCGGGGGCTGTGCTTTGAGCGGAGTGGGTGGGTTATATCCTTCCTGTTTGCCCTGTCTGGTTTCTTCGGATGGGGCCACGTGTCTCCCTCCTTCTCAGCCTCCTATTTTGTGATTTTTGTGTCGGGGCTGGGGTTTTATTATACCTGGAGTACTTCTCCTGTCTTATCCAGTGTCCTGTGTGAATTTAAGTATGCTCTCTCTAATTCTCTCGTTCTCTCTTTCTCTCTGAGAACCTAGCCCTAACCTTCAGACTTCCGGGCATATACCCTTGCTGTCCCGTCCCTGCCTTGCTCTATTCCATTTCAACTGTTCTCCTCCTGAGACCCCCTCTGTCCCAACCTGCTGTTTTCAACTCTTTAATATCGGCTATAAAAGCCAACTAGAACCTGAGCCCTAGACCATCTCGGGACTACTGCCTGGTACTCCTTGCTGTCCCCAGTCCGCCTGGCCTTGCTGCTATTCCAGTTTCCTGTTCTGCCTGGTTATGAACCCCTACCTGTCCCAACCTGCTGTTTTCAACTCTTAATGATCGCTATAAAATCCAACTGAGATTTATTCCTGATTATTATTTACCATGCTTGTCACTTATAACATTTTTAACATCTTGGCATGGTTCTTTATAATCTCCACCCGGCACAGCCAGAAGGGGACTGGCCACCCCTCATAGCCTGGTTCCTCTCTAGGTTTCTTCCTGCTTTCGCCTTTCTGGGGGTTTTCCTACCACCGTGCTTCTACACCTGCATTACTAGCTGTTTGGGGTTTTAGGCTGGGTTTCTGTACAGCACTTCGAGATATTATCTGATGTAAGAAGGGCTACTATAAAATAAAATTGATTGATTATT
>NW_025540516.1:0-5218 GCF_020615455.1 Coregonus clupeaformis | reverse complement strand
TGCAACGATCCTGGCAGTCTGAGTCGGGTCCTGTCTGTGGACTCAGTTTTTTCTGTTCGTGATCTCCAGTTTCCCGAGGGTTCTGGAACGCCTCCGGGAGCTTTCTTTGATTTCCGCATCTGCATCCTTATCAGCACCCGTACACCTGGTCCTGATCATCACCCTTTTCAGGCTCTGGCCTAACATCCATTCCCCGCCGGATCGTTAGCCATGAACAGCAGGTCATCAGAGTATCAGCTCCTAGAGCCTCTAGCGGAAGCTGTTTTTGCACTGGTTGGTTGGGTTGTTTACTCACCTCCGTTTTGTTCCATCTGCAGTCACTGGCCCGGAGCCTTTCATCCAACTCTCTGGGCCTGGGCGCATCATGCCGGCCAAGCCATGACGGGATCAACGCATTGCACTCCCCAACTACTAATCAACGCCGCCCGCTTCTGTTCCTGGGATTATTCAGCAGCACTCTTGAATTTGTAAATAAACACTCACCTCTGCTTCAACTTCTACTCTGTCTGGTTCTTCCTGCCTTGTAACTCGTGATGGAGAAATCGATCCACCAGTAATGAACCCATGGACTGGACTTGTCTCGCCATGCCATTACCTATCAGGAGAAGATGAAGGGGGCCATCAGTACTTGGAGCTACAGGAGATCGCGTTGGCAGTTCGAAACCTTTCTACCGGGTCTGACGGAGGTCCAGAACCAGCGCTGTTTCCGTAAGATCTACTACTGCTCTAACCCATCTCGCCTGCCGCGTCTGGAAGCGGTGTCTCTTCCGTGAGCCTAAGGTTCCGGACACGGATAAATATGAGGGGAGCTGAAAGATGTCTGCTTTTTCCTTATGGTTAGTGTTCATCTACAGCCCTACTTCTTATGCTACAGACAAGGCTAGATAGCTCTTTGTGGTGATTGAGCTGCTGGCAAGTGGTCTATTGCTTGAGTGGCCCTCTGAGCTGCTTGGGAACGCAAGACCTCGCATGGCTTGGCTACCAGGCTCACGGCCGAGATGAGGAAGCTCTTCAACCATTCCATCCGAGGGAGGGACGAGCTAGGCGCCCGTTTTCGCCTCCACCAAGGAATCCCCCGTGATGGGCCGACTCTCATGGATCGAGCCCAAGACGCTGGCTGTGGGAGAGGGTGGACTGAGGCGATTCTGCAAGCGGCCTTACCAGGGTCTGGTCGGAGCAGCTCAAGGATGAGCTGATCTCCATCCGGAGCCTAGTGACTGACAGCTTGGTAGCCTTGCTCATTCGGGGTGATAATCTGAGTCCGAGAGCGAAGGGAGGGAGAAGCAATGGGGTCTGCCCAGTCGATCAGCTTCAAGTTCCCAAATGGGTCGGGTGGGGTGGACCAGAACACGTCGATCATTCTCCACAACAAAGGATTAGTGGAGAGGTCCTCTCCCGATTCTGAACTCATGCAAGTGGGGCGTAACTGCTTAACGAAGGAGGAGCGCCAACATAGACGTAAGACCAACTGCTGCCTCTACTGTGGTAGCTCGACACAGCCATCTCCACTTGTTCCCGCGGTCGCAATTGCCCGCGTGCTGGGAGGACTTTTAGCCAGCCAGTTTCAACCTTTCAGTACCTCTGTCAGACCCTGCTCTGCCACCCTTGTGAACAGAATCAGAGCTTAGCGATTAACGCTTTATCGATCTAGTGCCAAGGGGCTTCTTTGATGCCGAGTTGGTGGAACAGCTGGGGCTTTCCAAGGAGCAATTGCCGGAAGCGGCTGGCTTACTCACTGAACGCAGCAGTCTGGGCACGATCACGGCGAGGACTGAACCGTTAAGATGTTGTCGGGAATCATCTCGGGATTATTATCTATCTTTCATTCTGTCAGCTTTCCCATGTTCCTCTGGTCCTGGGATACCCTTGGCCGAAGGAATACAATCCTAATGCTCTGGATTGGGTGATCGGGCAAGGTAACGAAGGAGCCTTGATTGTCATGCTAACTGTCTCGGCACACCGCCTGTCCCCATTCGGTTCCCAGTCAGTGATTGAGGCTAAACCCCCAGATTTGTCTCGGTTCCCCAGACATATCACGATTTGGGGAAGTGTTCAGTAAGCAGAAGGCTCTGTCACCCCTCCCCACCGACTGATTGTGCCATCAACCTGTTCCTGAGCTGTCACCAAGGGAAGGTTATACAGCCCCGCCCTGAACGTGAGGCTTTGGAGACCTACATCAAGGAGTCCTTAGCTGCTGGTCTCAAGTCATCTCGTCACCCTGGGCAGTGACTTCTCTTTGTGGGTAGCAGAAGGATGGCTTTCTTTTCTAAACGGTATTGATTATCGGGGGTTGAATGACATCACGGTCAAGAACAAGTATCCTGCCCTTTCTGATGAGTTCTGCCTTCTCGACTTCACAGGTGCCACGGTGTTCACTGGGTTCAGACCCACGCAATTTATATCACATGGTCCGGATCAGAGAGGAAGACGCAGTGGTTGACGGGCTCACACACCGATGGTCGCCAGTATCAGGTGATGCCGTTTGACTGACCAATGCTCCAGCGGTATTCCAGAGCATGGGTGAACGAATGTCCTGAGAGATATAGACTGGCCTGGTGTTTGTTTACCTGGATGACATTCTGATCTTCCTTAAGGAACCTTCCGACCACGGGCCCTGTCCGGCAGGTTCTGCAGCGATTGTTGGAGAATCGCCTGTCTGCGGGGATGGGGCTTAGGAAGTGCTATGTTTCACGCCCATCACGATATCCTTTCGGGGTACATCATCTCCAGGGGAGAGATTAGGATGGACCAGGAGAAGGTTAGAGCGGTTCTGAATGGGCCCAGCCTGCACACGAGATTGCAGCTCCAGAGATTTTTGGGGTTTATGACTTTGACTTAGATCTATCCGTGATTACAGCCGTGGTGGCCGCCCGCGAACTGCCTTGACTTCTGCATCAGGAGTTTTTGGCAACCGGAGGCGGATCGAGCTGCCGGATTTGAAGAGGCTTAGACACCGATTCTTCTCAACCGGACACGCGGTCATTAGTTCGCTGCCAGACGCCTGATGGGGAGTTGGCGCCATCCTGTCGCAGCGATGCTCCACGGATGCAAACTCCATCCTCGCGCCTACTACTTCGCCTTTCGCCTGCGGAGAGGAATTACGATGTGGTTAACCGGGAGCTACAAGGTGAAACTTGCCTTGGAGGAGTGGCGCTACTGGTTGGGAGGGGGCGGAGCAACTGCTTATTGTCTGACTGACTACAAGAATCTTGCTTACGTGGCAATCGTGGCTAGATGCCTCAACTCCCGCCAGGCCAGGTGGGCGTTGTTTTTCGGACGATTCAACTTTTCCCTGACGCTCCACCTGATCGCAGAACGGGCAAGGACGCTTTGTCTCGATGTTAAGACGTGAGGAGAGGGTCAAGACTGAGATACTTTCCTCTGGAACTGCGCTTGTGGGAGCTGTTAGGTGGAAGATTGAGGAGGAGGTGATGGCGGCTCTTCGACGCAGCCCGGCCCCGTAACGGTCTACCCGGTCGGGTTGTTTGTGCTTCGAGCTGTTCTGCCTGGCGGCCTCAAATGGTCCTGTCGCCAGCAAGATGGCTTGTCAATTTCGGCGCATCGGATTTGTTACGCTTCTTCGAGACGCTTTTTGGTGGCTTCCGCCATGGCCGAGGATACCAAGTTAGTGTTGTTGCCTGTCCATAGTGTGTGCGAATAAGGGTACTAATCGCCAGCTCTGGACTACTTCACCCCCTTCCTATTCCCCGGCGACCATGGTCGATTCCGCCCTGGACTTTGTCACTGGGTTGCCCGCTTCTGAGGGTAACACGGTCGTTTTGACTATCGTGATGATTCAGCAAGTTCGCCACTTTGTGCCACCTGCTGCTTTCCCTCTGCCTCGAGACGTCCGAGATCCTGGGTTAGGAAGAGCTTTCAGGGTCCACGTGCTGCCCAGTGACGTTTCCACTGCGGCCCCCAGTTTACCTCTGCTGTCTGGAAGTCCTTCGTTTGGCCATTGGAGCTACTAAGTCAGTCTCACATCTGGTTTCCTTTTCACCCCCAACCCAATGGCTAGGGGAAGTGAGAGAGCCAAATTCATAGATGGAATCCACGCTACGCTGCTCTGGCTTTCCCAACTCCTACCTCCTGGCCCTCTAGTTGCCTTGGGTTGAGTATGCCTGCACACATTATCTCCCATCTGCTACTTCGATGTTCTCTTCCAGTGCCTGGTGGCGAGCTGGCTAAAAACCTCTTGTTCCTTCCTCAGGAGTAGAAGGAGGCTCAGTGCCTTCTGTTCAGGCCTATATTCGCTGTTGCCACCGGACTCTTGCACGTTCAGAAAGGCACTTTAGAGTTTCGGACTGCATCAGCCCAGGCGGTCTGGCCACTGGGTCTCAGCCTCCCACCTATACCATCGGAGAGCAGGGTCTGCTGGCCACACGATCTTCCTTGGCTGGAGACTGAGCCCAGGGGGCAGCCCACAAGTTCATTGGTCCGCTTGTGGTGGAGAAGGTGATCAATCCGTGCAGTTCACTTGAACTCCTGAGACGCTCAGAGTCCATCCTACCTTTCATGTCTCCTGCCTCTGCCTGTTTCCTCAGTCTCTGCTGCCTCCCTCCGCCTCCTCCTCCTCCTCGGATGATCGGAGGTGGTCTCGTCAACACGGTGCGCATTGTACGATTATGGACTTTAAGATGGCGGCCGGGGTTTGGGTATCTCGTGGACTGGGAGGTATGGTCCGGAAAGAGAGGAGTTGACCACAAGCACAGATCCTAGATGCTGAGACTCATCCGTGACTCTACCGCCCCATCCTGGCGCTCCGGGAGCTCCGCCCGGTGGCGCCTGGGCCGGAGGGGGTACTGTAACGATCCCGGCAGTCTGAGTCGGGTCCTGTCTGTGGACTAGCTTTTCTAAGCTCGTGATTTCCAGTTTCCCGAGGCCCTGGAACGCCCGGGAGCTCTCTGATTTCCGCACCTGCATCCTATCAGCAATCTGCACACCTGGTCCTGATCATCACCTTTCTAGGCTCTGCCTAACATCCATTCCCGGGCTGGATCGTTAGCCATGAACAGGTTTACTGAGTATCAGTCTTAGAGCTTCTAGCGGTAGTTTTGTTGTTTTTGCAATTTTGTTGGTTTGGGTTAAGCTACCTACCGCTGGGTTCCATCTGCAGTCACTTCGTCCGGAGCCTTCATCCAACCTTTCTGCCTGCACGGGCGTGCTGCCGGCGCCATGACGGGATCAACCACTGCACCCTGCAACCACTTTAATCAAC
>NW_025540515.1:0-5221 GCF_020615455.1 Coregonus clupeaformis | reverse complement strand
CAGGGAATTCTTACTAGGATTAAATGTCAGGAATTGTGAAAACTCTGTTTCAAATGTATTTGGCTAAGGTGTATGTAAACTTTCCTGGATTTAACTGTATATATATATATATATATATATATATATATATATATATATATACTGCTCAAAAATAAAGGGAACACTAAAATGACACATCCTAGATCTGAATGAATGAAATAATCTTATTAAATACTTTTTCTTTACATAAGGAATGCTGACAACAATATCACAAAAAAATTATCAATGGAAATCAAATTTATCAACCCATGGAGGTCTGGATTTGGAGTCACTCAAATTAAAGTGGAAAACTATTCTCACAGGCTGATCCAACTTTGATGTAATGTCCTTAAAACAAGTCAAAATGAGGCTCAGCAGTGTATGTGGCCTCCACGCCTGTATGACCTCCTACAACGCCTGGGCATGCTCCTGATGAGGTGGCGGATGGTCTCCTGAGGATCTCCCTCCCAGACTTCCATTCAAAGCATCCGCCAACTCCTGACAGTCTGTGGCAACGTGGCATTGGTGGATGGAGCGAGACATGATGTCCCAGATGTGCTCAATTGGATTCAGGTCTGGGAACGGGCGGGCCAGTCCATAGCATCAATGCCTTCCTCTTGCAGGAACTGCTGACACACTCCAGCCACATGAGGCTCCAGCATTGCCTGCATTAGAGGAACCCAGGGCCAACCGCACCAGCATATGGTCTCACAAGGGGTTCTGAGGATCTCATCTCGGTACCTAATGGCAGTCAGGCTACCTCTGGCGAGCACATGAAGGGCTGTGTGGCCCACTAAAGAAATGCCACCCAACACCATGACCTGACCCACCGCCAAACCGGGTCATGCTGGAGGATGTTGCAGGCAGCAGAACGCTTCTCCACGGCGCCTCCAGACTCTGTCACGTCTGTCACGGTGGTTTCCAGTGTGAACTTGTTTCATCTGAAGAGCACAGGGCGCCAGTGGCGAATTTGCCAATCTTGGTGTTCTCTGGCAAATGCTGAACGTCCTGCACGTGTGTTAGTCTGTAAGCACAACTCCCACCTGTGGATGTCGGGCCCTCATACCACCCTCATGGAGTCTGTTTCCTGATCGCTTGAGCAGACACATGCACATTTGTGGCCTGCTGGAGGTCATTTTGTGCAGGGCTCTGGCAGTGCTCCGGCTCCTCCTTGCACAAAGGCGGAGGTAGCAGTCCTGCTGCTGGGCTGCTGTCTCCTACCGGCCTCCTCCACGCCTCCTGATGTACTGGCCTGTCTCCTGCAAGCGCCCCATGCTCTGGACACTACGCCTGACAGACACAGCAAACCTTCTTGCCACAGCTCTACTGATGTGCCATCCTGAATGAGCTGCACTACCTGAGCCACTTGTGTGCTGTAGACTCAGCCCTCATGCTACCACTAGAGGAAAGGCACCATTAGCATTCAAAAGTGACCAAAACATCAGCCAGGAAGCATAGGAACTGAGAAGTAGTCTGTGGTCACCACCTGCAAAACCAGTCCTTTATTGGGGGTGTCTTGCTAATTGCCTAAAATTTCACCTGTTGTCTATTCCATTTGCACAACAGCATGTGACATTTATTTGTCAATCAGTGTTGCTTCCTAAGTGTACAGTTTGATTTCACAGAAGTGTGATTGAATTTGGAGTTACATTGTGTTGTTTAAGTGTTCCCTTTATTTTGAGCAGTGTATATATATATATATATATATATATATATATATATACACACATACACACACAGTGGGAAGAATAAGTATTTGATACACTGATTTTGCAGGTTTTTCCTACTTACAAAGCATGTAGAGGTCTGTAATTTTATCATAGGTACACTTCAACTGTGAGAGATGGAATCTAAAACAAAAACTTAGAAAATCACATTGTATGATTTTTAAGTAATTAATTGGCATTTTATTGCTTGACATAAGTATTTGATACATCAGAAAAGCAGAACTTAATATTTGGTACAGAAACATTTGTTTGCAATTACAGAGATCATACGTTTCCTGTAGGTCTTGACCAGGTTTGCACACACTGCAGGGATTTTGGCCCACTCCTCCCAGACCTTCTCCAGATCCTTCAGGCTTCTGGGGGCTGTCACAACACAGACTTTCAGCTCCCCTCCAAAGATTTTCATTGGGTTCAGGTCTGAGACTGGACAGGCTACCTCCAGGACCTTGAGATGCTTCTTACGGAGCCACCTTAGTTGCCCTATTGTGTGTTTTGGGTCGTTGTCATGCTGCACCCCAGCCACGCACTCCATCTTCAATGTTTTTACTGAGGGAAGGAGGTTGTTGGCCAAGATCTCGCGATACATGGCCCCATCCATCCTCCCCAATACGGTGCAGTTGTCCTGTCCCCTTTGCAGAAAAGCATCCCCAAAGAATGATGTTTCCACCTCCATGCTTCACGGTTGGGAGAGGTTCTTGGGGTTGTACTTCATCCTTCTCTTTCTCGAAACACGGCGAGTGGAGCTTAGACCAAAAAAGCTCTATTTTTGTCTCATCAGACCACATGACCTTCTCCCATTCCTCCTCTGGATCATCCAGATGGTCATTGGCAAACTTCAGGACGGGCCTGGACATGCGCTGGCTTGAGCAGGGGGACTATGCGCTGCAGGATTTTAATCCATGACGGCGTAGTGTGTTACTAATGGTTTTCTTTGAGACTGTGGTCCTGTGCTCTCTTCAGGTCAGCTGACCAGGTCCCGCCGTGTAGCTCTGGCTGATCCTCACCTTCTCATGATGGCGACGTCTTCACGAGGTGAGATATTGCATGGAGCCCCAGACCGAGGGGTGATTTGACCGCCATCTTGAACTTCTTTCCATTTTCTAATAATTGCGCCTAACAGTTGCTACCTTCTCACCAAGCTGCTTGCTCATTATCCTGTAGCCCATCCCAGCCTTGTGCATGTCTACAATTTTATCCCTGATGTCCTTACACAGCTCTCTGGTCTTGGCCATTGTGTGAGAGGTTGGAGCTGTTTGATTGAGTGTGTGGACAGGTGTCTTTTATACAGGTAACGAGTTCAAACAGGTGTAGTTAAGCACAGGTAATGAGTGGAGAACAGAGGGCTTTATAAAGAAAAACTAACAGGTTCAGAGAGCCGGAATTTTACTGGTTGGTAGGTGATCAAAGACTTATGTCATGCAATAAAATGCAAATGAATTATTTAAAGATCATACAATGTGATTTTCTGGATTTTTGTTTTAGATTCCGCCTCCTCACAGTTGAAGTGTACCTATGATAAAAAATTACAGACTCTACATGCTTTGTAAGCAGGAAAACCTGCAAAATCTGCAGTGTATCAAATACTTGTTCTCCCACTGTGTGTGTGTGTGTGTGTGTGTGTGTGTGTGTGTGTGTGTGTGTGTGTGTGTGTGTGTGTGTGTGTGTGTGTGTGTGTGTGTGTGTTATTATATATATATATATATATATATATATATATATATATATATATATATATATATATATATATATATATATATATATATATATATACACAAAAGTATGTGGACACCCCCTTCAAATTTGTGGATTCGAGCTATTTCAGCCACACCCTGCTGACTAGGGGTACAGTGAGGGAAAAAGTATTTGACCCTGCTGATTTTGTATGTTTGCCCACTGACAAAGACATGATCAGTCTATAATTTTAATGGTAGGTTTATTTGAACAGTGAGAGACAGAATAACAACAAAAAAAATCCAGAAAAACGCATGTCAAAAATGTTATAAATTGATTTTGCATTTTTAATGAGGGAAATAAGTATTTGACCCTCTGAAAACATGACTTAGTACTTGGTGGCAAAACCCTTGTTGGCAATCACAGAGTCGATAAGCTTTGTAGTTGCCACCAGGTTTGCAGACATCTCAGAGGGATTGTGGTCCCACTCCTCTTTGCAGATCTTCTCCAAGTCATTAAGGTTTCGAGGCTGACTTTTGGCAACTCAAACCTTCAGCTCCCTCCGTAGATTTTCTATGGGATTAAGGTCTCGAGACTGGCCAGGCCAACACGCAGGACCTTAATGTGCTTCTTCTTGAGCCACTCTTTCTGTTGCCTTGGCCGTGAGTTTTGGGGTCATTGTCATGCTGGAATACCCATCCACGAACTCATTTTCAATGCCCTGGCTGAGGGGAAGGAGGTTCTCACCCAAGATTTGACGGTACATGGCCTCTGGCCCATCGCCCCTTTGAGTGTGAAGTTGTCTTGTCCTCTTTAGCAGAAAAACACTCCCCAAATCATAATGTTTCCACCTCCGGCGTTTGACGGTGGGGATGGTGTTCTTGGGGTCATAGGCACTTCCTCCTCCTCCCAAACACCGCGAGTTGAGCTGATGCCAAAGAGCTCGATTTTGTCTCATCTGACCACAACACTTTCTACCCAGTTCCTCTGAATCATTTAGGATGTTCATTGGCAAACTTCAGTACGGTCTGTATATGTGTGCTTTCTTGAACAGGGGGACTTGCCATATGGCGCCTGCAGGATTTCAGTCCTTGACAGCGTAGTGTGTTACCACTTGTTTTTTGCTGACTATGGTCCCAGCTGCCTGGAGATCATTGGACAAGATCCTCCCGTGTAGTTCTGGGCTGATTCCTCACCGCCTTCTCATGATCACTGCAACTCCACGAGGTGAGATCTTGCATGGAGCCCCCGAGGCCGCGGGAGATTGACAGTTATTTTGTGTTTCTTCCATTTGCGAATAATCACACCAACTGTTGTCACCTTCACCAAGCTGCTTGGCGATGGTCTTGTAGCCCATTCCAGCTTGTGTGTAGGTCTACAATCTTGAACTCCCCGACATCCTTGGAGAGCTCTTGGTCTTGGCCATGGTGGAGAGTTTGGAATTTGATTGATTGATTGCTTCTGTGGATTAGGGGTCTTTTATACAGTTGTAATGGCTGTGATTAGGGAGCACTCCCTTTAAGGCAGTGTGTTCTAATCTCAGCTTCAGCTGCCTGTAATAAAAGACAATGGGAGCCAGAAATCTTTTCTGATTGGAGGGGGGTCAAATACTTACTTCTCATTAAAATGCAAATCAATTTATAACATTTTTGCCATGCGTTTTTCTGGATTTTTGTTGTTGTTTGGTCTCTCACTGTTCAAATAAACCTACCATTAAAATTATAGACCGAATCATTTCTTTGTCAGTGGGCAAATATACAAAATCAGCAGGGATCAAATACTTTTTTTTCCCTCACTGTATAACA
>NW_025540514.1:0-5225 GCF_020615455.1 Coregonus clupeaformis | reverse complement strand
ACTTTTAACTTTTAATAAGCGTTTAATCAATCTCTGTTTTCAACAAATTTACCAACTTTTAGTTTGTCCTCACTCACTTTTCGTTCGCTTTTTCCCCGACGTTTATCCGGAACAAAATCATCTCGTTCTGCTACCTACTTATTTTCTTTCTCCCCCCTTATTCGCTTTTTCACTCGGACGCTTTATCTGACATGGTTCATCAACATCTTCAACAGCGAAGCTAAGTAATTAACATTAACGCAGTGTCTTCTATTACGGTAGCTGTACTCATAACCAGGAGAATTCTCGCCTTACGGCGAGAAATAGTGTTCTTCTAAGCCCAGCTTCAGTTAATCGTTAGGCAAGATTAATATCAGTGTAGGAAAAAGGAAAAACTCTGCCACCAGTAAGTCGTGTCTAATTAAATATAAATCCCCTTTGTAGCGGACAGCACTCTCTTGGCTTCTGGAAAATACTGTTGGAATGCTCAGCCGGTGTCGCTCATTCTGTGACAAAACCTTCAGCGGTTTTCCCATTTGTATGGCCAGTGGAGTCTGAGTCACAGTCTTCTCTAGTCTCTACTCCTCCGTTACGGGGTCTGAACTCGGGCTCCACCATTAGCTCTGACAAGTTGAAAACCCTAGTCATTGTACTCCATTACCATATATTAACTTAATCGAATCACCCAGCGATCATACACTGTTTACCGAGGGCAGCGCAGGGCTACCGGCGTTAAGGCTAATCTAAAGATAGTGCTGGCTAAAGCTAAAACTGGCGAGTGTAGAAGTGTTGAGATATTGTTATCACATTCGGCTCGATGTTAGGATGGAAACAGTCAGAGAGGAGTCACCAAGAATTACGAAACATAGCTTCAGCGTGTAAATCAGCTAGAAAGATGTGTCGGCATCGAGTAATTGTCTCCTGGCCCCCTCCCAGTTAGGGGGAAGTGATAGGCTCTACAGCAGAGTCTCGCACTCAATGTGCTGGTTAAAACTGTTTTCTGCCCCTCCCAAAAGGTAACATTTGTGGATAATTGGCCACTGTTTCTGAACTCACTACAAACAGGACCAAGCCTGACCTGTGCTGAGGAGTACGACTCCATCCTAGCCCGGAGGAGTGCTCTCCTCTTATCCTACCAACATAGATAGGGCTCTAACTCCTCTAGCCCCTTGATTGAAATAGGAGGGTGCAGGCCAGGCAGCAGGCTGTTAGCCAACCTGCCAGCTTAGTGGAGTCTGCCAATAGCATAGTCAGTGTAGTCAGCTCAGCCATACCCGGCCCAACTGTGTCTGTGCCTGGAAACTGGGTTGGGCAAAGCCAAACATGATGGTGTTCACCTAGCATTCTTATTGGGATAAAGGAGCCTCCTCCATTCCTGCCATTATTGAAAAGAGATCAAATGATCCTCACATCTCAAAATAGGATTACTTAATATTGGTCCCTCACTTCAAGGCAGATCACTAGTCAATGAACTGTCCACTGATCATAGTCTTGATGTGATTATTACAATGAACTGCTAATAAACTACAGTTAGATTTGCTGTGTTAAATGAAGGCCTGCCTCCTGGCGTTTACCTAGTACCATATTCCCCGTGCATCCGCAAAGGCGGAGGTGTTGCTAACATTCGTTGTAAATTTCAATTTACAAAAAAAAAAATAATCATCTTTTGAGCTTCCTAGTCATGAAATCTATGCAGCCTACTCAATGTCTTTTTATAGCTACTGTTTACAGGCCTCCTGGGCCATATGTAGCGTTCCTCTCTGAGTTTCCTGAATTCCTATCAACCTTGTAGTCATAGCAGATCATATTCTAATTTTTGGTGATTTTAATATTCTGAAATCCACAACTCAAAAGTCTTTTGGAGCCAGCTATCGACTCAGTGGGTTTGTCCAACATGTCTCTGGACCTACTCACTGCCACAGTCAATGACTAATTTTTGTCCCATGAATAAATGTTTAGATCTTAATGTTTTACCACAAAATCTTGACTATCACCACCATTTTTATTACGTTTGCATTAATGTCTGCTCAACCTCAACCAAGAAGGGCATCAAAAGATCAGTCCTGAATTCTCAACAACTTACAATTTCATTATCCTTAGACTCCTTCTGCCTGCAAAAGGACGTCAGAGACAAAATTCAGTTAATACCAACTGCGAAACTCAATTTAACCTTGCACAATACCCTAGATGCAGTTGCTCATAGAAAAGACATTTGTCACTGAAAACTGGCTCACCTGGATTGACTTTGAAGCAAATTCAGGATGGAACGGAAATGGCGCCACACCAAACCCCAAGTCTTAAAACTAGCTTGAAAACTGCATTTTGATACCGAAGAGGCCCTCACTGCTGCTCGATCATCCTACTTTTCCAAGTGTTCCCGAGGAAAATATAGAGTATAATCCAAAATTTCTTTTGATACTGTTTATAAGCTAACTAAAAGCAGCATTCCCAGAGGATGGTTTCACTTCATTGATAAATTCAAGATCTTCTTTGAGGAAAAGATCATGACCATTAGAAAGCAAGTCACGGACTCTTCTTTGTGACCTACGTGTTCCTCCAAGCTGTCCTGATCTACAGTTCTGAGAGGGCCTGGGATCGGCAACTTTGTGTTTAAATGCTATATCTCTTTGACACAATGATGAAAATAATCTCATGGCCTCTAAGCCTTCAAGCTGCATACTGGATCCTATTCCTACTAAACTGCTGATGCTGCTTCCTGGCCTTTAAGCCTCCTATGTTGAACATAATAACCAGCTCTCTATCCACCGGATGTGTACCAAACTCACTAAAAGTGGCAGTATAACCTCCTCATAGCAAATAATATAAAAATTTTTTAACCTCCTCTCGAATCTTCCATTCCTCTCAAAAAATTTAGAAATGCTGTTGCGCAGCTTTCTTTCTGAAGACAAACAATATATCTGAAACCACTTCAAGTCTGGTTTTAACCACATCACTTTTCAGGGCTGCATGTGAAGGTGGCGCAAGCCAGCCAATAGCGTCAGACCGAGGCTCTCTGCATCTGTGCCGTCTACTCAACATGTTTTCCTACACCACTCGATCACCACATTCTTTTGGAGCCAAAACCAGAAATTGGTCTACCACAGGACCGTTCTGGCCTGGTTTTAGATCCTACCTGTGGGAAAGATATCAGTTTGTCTCTGCTGAATGGTCATTCTCACAATCAACTGTACATTTCGGTGTTCGTTCGTTTTAGACCTTATTATTTTCTATATTTTACCTCTTGGGTATTACCATAATCATTAACTTTCACTGCTATCACGGATGACACACAGCTGTACATTTCAATGAAGCATAGTGAAACCCACAAATTGCCCTCGCTAAGCCTGTGTTTCAGACATAAGAAGTGGAGTTGGCTTTATAAGCTCCCGGACAAACCAGAATCACTTGTTCTAGGTCCCACCAACGAGATCTTCTGTTAAATCTGACAATTATCTTTGATGTTTAAGTACGTCTCAAATAAAACTGTGAAGACCTGGCGTTGCTCTAAATAAGTCTCTCTTTTGTGAACATATCAAACTGTTTCAAACGCTTTTTTTCCATCTCGTAGCATTGCAAAAATCAGAAATTTTCTTGTCCACCTGATGCAGAAAAATTAATCCTGCATTTGTTACTTCTAGGTTAACTTCTTTTGCAATCTCTATTCCATTCGATAAAGCTAAATTGATTGAGTCCATCGGCTGCTCGATCTGACTAGCCGAGGCTGTTCATATTACTCAGTGCTAGCTTCCCTACACCCCGGCTTCCTGTTAAAACAGGAGCTGATTTCAAAGTTTTACTGTTAACCTAGCGTTACATGGCACTCTTACCTATCTTTCGAGTTGGTCCTGCCGTACCGCCAATACACGTGCGCTCCTCTGGAGTCACAGGCCCATGAGCCTCCTAGTTTCCTACAATTTCTAAGCAAACAGCGGGAGGCAGGGCTTTCTCCTATAGATCTCCATTTTTATGGAACATCCCTTTACCACATGTGAGAGAAGCATGAATGAGGTCTCAACAGCACCAAGTCTTTACGAAGGCGCTTATCCTCTTCTTGAATCATATAATTGAGTATAGTCAGCCCCAGAGGAGTCATGAGGGTGAGCGGAGGGCTGGAGCGCTTACTGTCTCTGCCGGGCGGTTCCCCCTCTCCACTGAGGGTTCTCTCCTCATTTTTTCTGAGGGCTGAGAGTCACTGGCCTGCTGGTGCTCTTTCATGCCGTCCACAGAGTTCGTCACTTGAGTGGTTTGAGTTACCCAGCATTGATCTTCTGTGGGATTTGGCGCCTCCCCACTCGGTTTGTGCTGTGGTGGAGACCTCTGTGTTCACTCTTTCGGCCTTGTCTCAGGATTATGCCGTTGGTGGTTGAGTATATCCCTCTAGTGAGTGCGGGGCTGTGCTTTGGCGGAGTGGGTGGGGTTATATCCTTCTGTTTGGCCCTGTCAGTGGTTTGCGGATGGGGCCACAGTGTCTCGGACCGCTCCTGTCTCAGCCTCCAGTATTTATGCTGCAGTAGTTTATGTGTGTCGGGGAACAGGGTTGGTTGGTTATACCTGGAGTACTTACTCCTATATTATCCAGTATCATATTCAAGTATGCTCTCTCTAATTCTCTCGTTCTCTCTTTCTCTCTCTGAGAACCTGAGCCCTAGACCATCGTCAGGACTGCTGACATAACCTTAGCTGTCCCCAGTCCGCCTGGCCTTGCTGCTATTCCAGTTTCAACTGTTCTGCCTGCGGCTACCCCCCTGTGTCCCAGTCTTCTGTTTTCAACTCACAAATGATGGGAAGCTGCATGAATGCCAGCTGAGGTTGAGCCCTAGACCATCGTCAGGACTACAGCCAGTATTTAACTCCTTGCCTGTCCCCATCGCCTGGCCTTGCTGCTATTCAGTTTAAACTGTTCTGCCTGCGGTTATTTGCCCAACCACAGGCCTTTGTTTTAAAACTCTAATGTTTGGCTATGAAAAGCCAGCACAAATTTATTCTGGTTATTATTTACCATAACTTGTCTCATATAAAACATTTTTAACTTGGCATGTTTGTTGCAATCTCCACCGGCACAGCCACTCTCATAGCCTGGTTCTCTCTACGAGACAACCTAAGTTTTGCCTTTCTAAGGAGTTTTTCCTAGCCACCGTGCTTCTACACCTGCGTACTAGCTGTTTGGGGTTTTTAAATGGGTTCCATACAACACTTTGAGATAATATGTGTTGGTCTCAAGAAGGGCTATATAAAATAAAATTATT
>NW_025540513.1:0-5236 GCF_020615455.1 Coregonus clupeaformis | reverse complement strand
CAAACCTTTTTGTCCGGTAGTGTACATTCATACAGTATTGTCTAAACCTAAGAGCTATTATTTTTAAGAGGTACACATAAAGATATTACATAGGCCTACTCTGTCATCAGAAAGGGAGAAATCGTGCAATTTAGTACAGTTTATTGTCTAAAATATTAATATCAACATTATAATAATCATTATTATTTACAGTAAATATTTTCATTTGTTATAATATTTGTAATAGTATTCAATAATATATGAGAGTTTCGCATTATTTCCCCATTAATCAATTATGTACACAGAAGCATTTTCTTAACCCTCATACTACCTACTGGGATCATTTTAGGATCGTTTTGACAACAGCCAAAAACACCTAATTCCACCTATAGTAATTTGATAAATAGGACCTTTATTTGAATCTCTGGAGACATAATGACAAGTTATCCATACCACCAGAGGGTGGAGGGAGACCTTTATTAGTGATTTTGACCAGATAGACAGATCACCTGCAGAGATATAGCTCCCCATGTACTCGCCTAAGATTGTACTTTTCTATAACACATATCGTATGACTGTCTGCAAAACCAAAAATCTCTTATTTTTGTGCATACAAAAATCTGCCAATGGTAGACAAAGTTGATAGAACTGCAATACAGAACTCAGATACACTCTGAATATACATAGGGAGCTGTATTGGTGTGTAATTCTCAGAAAAGTAGTTATTCTAGGGAAAATCTAAAAAAGTATTTATTATAATCCAGGTTTCTCTGGAGACATAATATTAAGTTGTACACATCCTCATCAGTGATTTTGACTAGATAGACAGATCACCTGCAGAGATGGAGAACCTTATGTACTCTCCTATGGTTATAACTGGTTATAATTAGGTATGACCGTGTACAAAATCAAATTGCCTGACATACGCTACCATTCAAAAGTTTGGGGTCACTTAGAAATGTCCTTGTTTTCGAAAGAAAAGCAATTTTTTTGTCCATTAAAATAACATCAAATTGATCAGAAATTCAGTGTAGACATTGTTAATGTTGTAAATGGCTATTGTAGCTGGAAACGGCTGATTTTTAAGGGAATAACTACATAAGCGTACAGAGGCCCATTATCAGCAACCATCAGTCCTGTGTTCCAATGGCATGTTGTGTTTGCTAATCCAAGTTTATCGTTTTATAAGGCTAATTTATCATTAGAAAACCTTTTTGCAATTATGTTAACACAGCTGAAAACTGTTGTGCTGATTAGACTAGTTGAGTATCTGGAGCATCAGCAATTGTGGGTTCAATTACAGGCTCAAAATGGCCAGAAACAAATAACTTTCTTCTGAAACTCGTCAGTCTATTCTTGTTCTGAGAAATGAAGGCTATTCCATGTGAGAAATTGACAAGAAACTGAAGATCTCATACAACGCTGTGTACTACTCCCTTCACAGAACAGCGCAAACTGTCTCTAACCAGAATAGAAAGAGGAGTGGGAGGCCTCGGTGCACAACTGAGCAAGAGGACAAATACATTAGAGTGTCTAGTTTGAGAAACAGACGCCTCACAGGTCCTCAAATGGCAGCTTCATTAAATAGTACCCGCAAAACACCTGTCTCAACGTCAACTCCGGGATGCTGACCTTACATTTTACATTTTGGTCATTTAGCAGACGCTCTTATCCAGAACGACTTACAGTTAGTGAGTGCATACATTTTTTCATACTGGCCCCCCTTGGGAATCGAACCCACAACCCTGGCGTTGCAAACGCCATGCTCTACCAACTGAGCTACACGGGGCCTACCTTCTAGGCAGAGTTGCAAAGAAAAAGCCATATGTCAGACTGGCCAATAAAAATAAAAGATTAAGATGGGCAAAAGAACACAGACACTGGACAGAGGAAGATTGGGAAAAAGTGTTATGTACAGACGAATCGAAGTTTGAGGTGTTCGGATCACAAAGAAGAACATTTGTGAGACGCAGACCAAATGAAAAGATGCTGGAGGAGTGCTTGATGCCATCTGTCAAGCATGGTGGAGGCAATGTGATGGTCTGGGGGTGCTTTGGTGGTGGTAAAGTGGGAGATTTGTACAGGGTAAAAGGGATCTTGAAGAAGGAAGGCTATCACTCCATTTTGCAACGCCATGCCATACCCTGTGGAAAGCACTTGATTGGAGCCAATTTCCTCCTACAACAGGACAATGACCCAAAGCACAGCTCCAAACTATGCAAGAACTATTTAGGGAAGAAGCAGTCAGCTGGTATTCTGTCTATAGTGGAGTGGCCAGCACAGTCACCGGATCTCAACCCTATTGAGCTGTTGTGGGAGTAGCTTGACCATATCAAGCCAATCCAACTTGTGGGAGGTGCTTCAGGAGACATGGGGTGAAATCTCTTCAGATTACCTCAACAAATTGACAACTAGAATGCCAAAGATCTGCAAGGCTGTAATTGCTGCAAATGGAGGATTCTTTGACGAAAGCAAAGTTTGAAGGACATAATTATTATTTATTTTAAAAATCATTATTTCTAACCTTGTCAATGACTACGTTTCCTATGCATGTTGCTATATTTCCTATTCAAACTAATTTCATGTATGTTTTCATTGAAAACAAGGAAATTTCTAAGTGACCACAAACTTTTGAACGGTAGTGTATATGCTTAGTTGCAGTCAAAACAGCTCATAAAAGTCTGTCAGTGGTATTAAACGTTATCGCTATTTCCAGTTGTGTCTTAGCTCTCTCTAATAACACGTGACTGCTTTATGCCTCTCTCCCGTGTCAATTATGCCTTGCCTATTGCTGTTTGGGTTAGTTCTTATTATACAATTTCAATGTAGAACCCCTAGTCCCTCTCAAACTGTCTCATATAGTTCCTTTGTTCCCCCCCCCATACAAGCCGAGACCGGCTCAATCGATGCCTCCAATGATGCTATCTCTTTCATTGTTACCCAACACTTAGGATTACCTGAACTGTACTCATATCCTTCCATATCCTTTTCTGTACATAATGCCCTGAATCTTTTCTACAACGCCCGGAGAACTGCCCCCTTTATTCTATGTACCCAACGCACTAGAAGACCAGTTCTTAAAGCCTTTAGTCGTATCCTTATTCTACTCCTCCTCTGTTCCTCTGGTGATGTAGAGGCTAACCCAGGCCCTGCAGCCCCCCAGTATCACTCCTACTCCCCAGGAGCTATCATTTATTGACTTCTGTAACCGTAAAAGTCTTGGTTTTCTGCACATAAATATCAGAAGCCTCCTTCCTAAGTTTGAGTTATTCACTGCGTTAGCACACTCCGCCAACCCTGATGTTCTAGCAGTGTCTGAATCCTGGCTTAGGAAGGCCACCAAAAATTCTGAAATTTCCATCCCCAACTATAACATTTTCCGTCTAGATAGAACTGCCAAAGGGGGGTGGAGTTGCAATCTACTGTAGAGATAGCCTGCAGAGCTCCATCATACTATCCAGGTCTGTGCCCAAACAGTTTGAGCTTTTAGTTCTAAAATCCACCTTTCCAGAAATAAATCTCTCACTGTTGCCGCTTGCTACAGACCCCCTCAGCCCCAGCTGTGCCCTGGACACCATATGTGAACTGATTGCCCCCATCTATCCTCAGAGTTCGTACTGCTTGGTGACCTAAATTGGGATATGCTTAATACCCCAGCCATCCTACAATCCAAGCTAGATGCCCTCAACCTCACGCAAATTATCAACGAACCTACCAGGTACAACCCTAAATCCGTAAACATGGGTACCCTCATAGATATCATCCTGACTAACTTACCCTCTAAATACACCTCCGCTGTCTTCAACCAGGATCTCAGCGATCACTGCCTTATTGCCTGCGTCCGTAACGGGTCCGCGGTCAAACGACCACCCCTCATCACTGTCAAACGCTCCCAAAAACACTTCAGCGAGCAGGCCTTCCTAATTGACCTGGCCCAGGTATCCTGGATGGATATAGATCTCATTCCGTCAGTAGAGGATGCCTGGTTGTTCTTTAAAAGTAATTTCCTCTCAATCTTAAATAGACATGCCCCATTCAAAAATACAGAACTAAGAACAGATATAGCCCCTGGTTCTCCTCAGACTTGACTGCCCTTGACCAGCACAAAAACATCCTGTGGCGTACTGCATTAGCATCAAATAGCCCCCGTGATATGCAACTTTTCAGGGAAGTTAGGAACCAATATACACAAGCAGTTAGGAAAGCAAAGGCTAACTTTTTCAAACAGAAATTTGCATCCTGTAGCACTAACTCCAAAAAGTTTTGGGACACTGTAAAGTCCATGGAAAATAAGAGCACTTCCTCCCAGCTGCCCACTGCACTGAGGCTAGGAAACACTATCACCACCGATAAATCTACAATAATCGAGAATTTCAACAAGCATTTTGCTACGGCTGGCCATGCTTTCCACCTGGCTACCACTACCCCGGCCACCAGCTCTGCACCCTCCGCTGCAACTTGCCCATGCCCCCGCTTCTCCTTCACACAAATCCAGACAGCTGATGTTCTAAAAGAGCTGCAAAATCTGGACCCCTACAAATCATCTGGACTAGACAATCTGGACCCTTTCTTTCTAAAACTAGCTGCCGAAATTGTCGCAACCCCCCTATTACTAGCCTGTTCAACCTCTCTTTCGTAACGTCTGAGATCCCCAGAGATTGGAAAGCTGCCGCGGTCATCCCCCTCTTCAAAGGGGGGTGACACTCTAGATCCAAACTGTTACAGACCCATATCCATCCTGCCCTGCCTTTCCAAAAGTTTTTGAAAGCCAAGTCAACAAACAGATCACCAACCATTTCGAATCCCACCGTACCTTCTCCGCTATGCAATCCGGTTTCGAGCTGGTCATGGGTGCACTTCAGCCACGCTCAAGGTCCTAAATGATATTATAACCGCGATCGATAATAGACAGTACTGTGCAGCCGTTTTCATTGACCTGGCCAAGGCTTTCGACTCTGTCAACCACCGCATTCTTATTGGCAGACTAAATAGCCTTGGTTTCTCTAATGACTGCCTCGCCTGGTTCACCAACTACTTCTCAGATAGAGTTCAATGTGTCAAATCGGAGGGCCTGTTGTCTGGACCTATGGCAGTCTCTATGGGGGTGCCACAGGGTTCAATTCTTGGGCCAACTCTTTTCTCTGTGTATATCATTGACGTCGCTCTTGCTGCTGGTGACTCTCAGATCCACCTCTCACGCAGACGACACCATTTTGTATACATCTGGCCCTTCATTGGACACTGTGTTAACAAACCT
>NW_025540512.1:0-5246 GCF_020615455.1 Coregonus clupeaformis | reverse complement strand
GACTTCCGTCTCGCTTCGCATTGTCTCCGTGCTGCTGTGCTGTTTGTTGCTACTTGGCTACCAAACTATTCCACGTTTACTTTTAATAAAGCGTTTAATCAATCTCTGTGTTCAGCAAATTTACCAACTTTTTAGTTTTGTCCTCACTCATCTTTTTTTTACGTTAAACTTTTTCACCCAGTAATCATTTCATAATAGGTTTTATTTACCAACTCCTTATTTCTTTTTTTCCTCTTTCCCTTATTCAACTTTTCACTCGGACGCTTTATCTGACATGATTCATCAACATCTTCTTAGCCCAAGCTAAGTAGTAACGATAGCATGATGTCTTCTAATTGCAGTCTGTCTTCTCGGGGGTCTTACGGCGAAAATAGCTGTGCTACAAGCCCGCTTCGGCCTATCGTTAGGCGGGTAATCTCCAGTGTAGGAAAGGAAGAAACAGCGTCTGTGCCACCAGTAAATACAACCAGTAACGTTGGTATAAATCCCCCGCACAGTCCCATGCCGACAACTTTCTCATAGCTTTGAAAATACTGTTGGAATGCTCAACCGGTGTCGCTCATTCACCACATTCTTTTCCCTTTTCTGAGTCTGAGGTCTTCTCTTGTCTCTACTCCTCCCGTTCACGGGGTCTGAGCGCCGAAGGCTCCACCATTAAGCTCTGACAACATTACCTAGTCATTCACTCCTTACCCGCCAGTATTACTTACAGCTTGAATCGCCCAGCGATCATACACTGTTTACCAGGGGGCGGGGCTACCGACGTTAAGCCTAATCTAAAGTGGTGCTGGCTAAAGCTAAAACTGCGATTAATATAAATATTATTATCGGTCGATTATGTTAGGGATGCAAACATCAGGTCACCAAGTGCAACATAAGCTTCAGCGTGTAAAATCAGCTAGAAAGATGTGTCGGCATCGAGTAATTGTCTCTGCCCCCCTCCCAGTTAGAAGTGATTGGAGGCTCTACAGCAGAGTCTCACACTTAATCGCTGGTTAAAACTGTTTTCCTACCCCTCCCAAAAGATAACATTTGTGGATAATTGTTCCCTCTTTCTGGGACTCACCATAACAACCATGTGATTCCGCTCCATCCTAGCTGAGGGTCTCTCCTCTTATCTACCAACATAGATAGGGCTCTAACTCCTCTAGCCCCCAGTGAAATAGGGTGCAGGCCAGGCAGCAGGCTGTTAGCCAACCTGCCAGCTTAGTGGAGTCTGCCAATAGCACAGTCAGTGTAGTCAGCTCAGCCATACCCTTGAGACTGTGTCTATGCCTCGAACCTAGGTTGGGCAAAACTAAACATCGCGGTGTTCACCCTAGCAATCTTATTAGATAAAACCTCCTCCATTCCTGCCATTATTGAAAGAGATCGTGATACCTCACATCTCAAAATAGGAGTTACTTAATGTTAGATCCCATCTACTTCAAGGCGTCATAGTCAATGAACTAATCACTGATCATAATCTTGATGTGATTGGCCTAACTAAACATGGCTTAAGCCTGATGAATTTGCTGTGTTAAATGAGGCCTCACCATCCTGGTTACACTAGTTACCATATTCCCGTCATCCCCAAAGCGGTGTTCTAACATTTACGATATGCAAATTTCAATTTACAAAAAAAAATTAGCGTTTTCATCTTTTGAGCTTCTATCTGGGAAATCTATGCATCCTACTCAATCACTTTTTATATCCTGTTTACAGGCCTCCTGGTCCATATACAGCGTTCCTCTCTGAGTTTCCTGAATTCCTATCAACCTTGTAGTCATAGCCAGATCATATTCTAATTTTTGGTGATTTTTAATACTTCACATGGAGAATCCACAACCCACTCCAAAAGTCTTTCGGAGCCATTATCGACTCAGTGGGTTTTGTCCAACATGTCTCTGACCTACTTTCACTGCCACAGTCATACTCTGACCTAGTTTTGTCCCATGAATAAATGTTTAGATCTTAATGTTTTTCCACAAATCCTACTATCACCCCATTTTTTACATTTCAATCCAAATCATCTACTCAACCCCAACCAGGAGCATCAAATCTCTATAAATTCTCAAAACAACACAAAAACTTCATTGATGCCCTTCCACTCCTTCTCTGCCTACCGCAAGGACTCAAGACAAAATCAATTAACCACTTACTAGACTCTTTCTTCGCAATACCCTAATCATTGCACCCCTAAAACAAAAACATTTTCATACTAGTCTGTATACAGAAAATACCCGGGCTTTGAAGCAAACTCCCGGAAATTGACGAAATAGGCGCCACACCAAACTGAAGTCTTCCGTCTAGCTGGAAAACAGTACCGTGCATTACAAGAGCCCTCACTACTCTCGATCAGTCCTGCTTTTCCATTATTGAAAAATAAAACAATCCAAAATTTCTTTTTATACTGTTGCAAACTACAAAACAGCATTCCCCAAAAGAGGATGGCTTTCCGCTCCAGCAGTGATAAATTCACTTGAACTTCTTTGAGGAAAGATCCCACTGTACCATTAGAAAAATTCCTCCTCTTTGAATCTTATTCCTCTAGGGCTTAGCTGTCCTGGATCTGCACAGCTCTGCGAGGGCCTGGGATGGCACTTAAGTGTTTTAGTACTATATCTCTTGACACAATGATGAAAATAATCATGCCTCTAAACCCTTCAAGCTCCATACTGGATCCTATTCCTCTAAACTGCTGAAGGACTGCTTCCTGTGCTTCCTCCTATGTTAACATAACTCTCTATCGGATGTTACCAAAACTCACTAAAAGTGGCAGTATAAAGCCTCTCTTGAAAAAGCCAACCTTGACCGGAAAATATACAAAAACTACTCAACTATACTCGGATCTTCCATTCCTCTCAAAAATAAAAGTGTTCCCAACTTCTAACTCCCTTTCTAAACAAACAATTATACAAATGCTTCAGTCTGATTTTAACCCCATCACAGCACTAACTCACTTGTGAAGGTGGTAAATATTTTAATGCGTCAACCAGGCTCTACATCTGTCCTCGTGCTACTAACCTTAAGTGCTGCCTTTACACCATCATCACCACATTCTTTTGGAGAGACTGAAACCCAGGTTATCTACCGACAGAAGTTCTGGCCTGGTTTAATCCTACCTGTCGAAAGATATCAGTTTGTCTCTGTGAATATGGTCTGTCCTCCACAAATCAACTTGTACATTTCGGGTTGTTCCCTCAAGGTTCCGTTTTAGGACCACTATTGTTTTCACTATATATTTTACCTCTTGGGGATGTTATTCAAAACATAATGTTAACTTTCACTGCTATGCGGATGACACACAGCTGTACATTTCAATAAACATGGTGAAGCCCCAAGAATTACCCTCGCTAAAATCTGTTTTTCAACATAAGGGAAGTGGATGGCTGAAAACTTTTTACTTTTAAGCTTCGGACAAAACAGAGATGCTTGTTCTAGATCCCAAGAAACAAAGAGATCTTCTGTTAAATCTACAATTCATCTAATGGTTTAAAGTCTCTCAAATAAACTATAATCTCTATCTTTCCCCTGATCTCTCTTTTGTGAACATATCAAACTGTTTCAAGGACGCTTTTTCCCATCTACGTAACATTGCAAAAATCAGAAATTTTCTGTCCCAAAATGATGCAAGAAAAATTAATCCATGCATTTGTTACTACTAGTTTAGACTACTGCAATGCTCTATTTTTCCGGCTACCCGGATAAAGCACTAAATAAACTTCAGTTAGTGCTAATTCCGGCTGCTAAGATCCTACTAACCAAGAAATTTGATCATATTACTCCAGTGCTAGCTTACCCTACACTGGCTTCCTGTTAAGGCAAGGGCTGATTTCAAGGTTTTACTGTTAACCTATAAAGCGTTACATGGGCTTACTCCTACCTATCTTTCGAGTTGTCCTGCGTACATACCAATATCTTTACGGTCACGAGAGCGCAGGCCTCCTAATTGTCCCTAAATTTCTAAGCAAACAGCGGGAGCCAGGGCTTTTCTCCTATAATCTCACATTTTTATGAACAGTCTTCCCTACCCATTAGAGCGCAGAGCTCGGTCTCAACCTTTAAGTCTTTACAGACTTATCTCTTCAATGTATATTTAGTGTGTCTGCCCGTGTGAGAGGTGAGCGGCTGGAGCACCGAACAGCCCTTGCTGTCTCTGCCGGTTCCCCTCTCCACTGGTTCTCTCCTCTAACCCTGTTGCAGGGGCTGAGTCACTGGCTTGCTGGTGCTCTTTCCTGCCGTCCCTGGGGGGGGTGCGTCACTTGAGTGGGTTGAGTTACTGGCGTGATCTTCCTGTCTGGGTTAGCGCCCCCTTGGTTTGTGCTGTGGTGGAGACCTCTGTAGGTTCTTATACTCGAGCCTTGTCTCAGGATTGTAGGTTGGTGGTTGGGGATATCCCTCCTTGGTCGGGGGGCTGTGCTTTGGCGGGTGGGTGGGTTTATATCCTTCCTGTTTGGCCCTGTCCGTGTTTCTTCGATGGGGCCACAGTGTCTCGACCCTCCTGTCTCAGCCTCCAGTATTTTATGCTGCACTAGTTTATGTGTCGGGGGGCTGAGGTTGGTTGGTTATACCTGGATACTTCTCACTGTCTTATCCAGTGTCCTGTGTGATTTTATGCTCTCTCCTAATTCTCTCTTCTCTCTTTCTCTCTAGAACCTGAGCCCTAGGACCATGCGTCAGACTTCGCCGGGCATATACACCTTACTTTTCCCCCAGTCCGCCTGGCCTTGCTGCTATTCCAGTTTCAACTGTTCTGCCTCCGGCCTCCGAAACCCCTACCTGTCCCAACCTGCTGTTTTCAACTCTTTAATGATCGTATAAACAAATACCTGACCCTAACCATGCGTCGGGACTACCCCGTGGTACTCCTTCTGTCCCCAGTCCGCCTAGCCTTGCTGCTATTCAGTTTCAACTGTATTTCTGCCTGCGGTTATGACCCCCTACCTGTCCCAACCTGCTGTTTTCAACTCTTAATATCGGCTATAAAAGCCAACTGAGATTTATTCCTGATTATTATTTACCATGCTTGTCACTTACTTAACATTTTTAACATCTTGGCATGGTTCTGTTATAATCTCCACCCGGCTCATAAAGGACTGCCACTCATGGCCTGGTTCCTCTCTAGGTTTCTTCCTACTTTCTTTCTGGGAGTTTTCTAGCCCTGTGCTTCTACACCTCATTACTAGCTGTTTTTTTTAGGTGGTTCTTACATCTTCATATTATCTGATGTAAGAGGGACTATATAAAATAAAATTGATTGATTA
>NW_025540511.1:0-5252 GCF_020615455.1 Coregonus clupeaformis | reverse complement strand
ATTGTTGCTCCTAACATTTCCATTTCACAGAGTGAAGGAAAAGCAGCCAACAAGTGCTCAGCATATGTGGGAACTCCTTCAAGACTGCCCAAAAGCATTCCTCATGAAGCTGCAGAGAATGCCAAGAGTGTGCACCAAACTGTCAAGGCAAAAAGAGTGGCTACTTTGAAGAATCTCCAATATAAAATATTTTGATTTGTTTAACTTTTTGGTTACTACATGATTCCTGTTTGTTATTTCATAGTTTTGATGTCTTCACTGTTATTCTACAATTAAAAATATAAAAAATTTAAGAAAAACCCTGGAATGAGTAGGTGTGTCCACTTTTACGTCTATTTATATATACTATATATATATATATATATATATATATATATATATATATAAACCTTGTAACGCTTTGAAAAGGTAGCCATATTGTAAAGTGTGACCAAATGTTCTTATACAACAAGGACCTGGTATACTTCTTCCAAGAGTTGACTGTCAAGGCCCTCAAGGTCAAATCGAGTCTCCATTAGTAGCTGAAAGGAATAAGTCAGGTTAATACTCATTAAAACGGCCGGTTACCTTACTCTGGCCAAGTCATGTGGGTTGAGAACAGATCCTGTAAACTCCACCTGGGTGAAGTGAGCGTTTAACAAGGCTTCCAGCTCAAGATTAGAAAAATACTGGGACACAAAGTAAAGTTTGTTAATATTAGCAGGCCTCCTCCCCACTCCTCAAAAGGTCGGTTTAGGTCTGCTGGACAGACAGGAGGAGCGATCTATGTGTTCATGTTAGGAGTCTGGTGGGGTCTCCTCCCTCAACGTCAAGTGCAATTTATTGTGTAGTATTTGAAATGTAATTTATTCTAATGTATTGCTATAGGTGGTATGTTGGTGTACCCGGCAGGCGGTGCTACCAACAGTTTCCATGGATCTGGGTGCCCATTAGGATATAGTCATTGTAAAATCCCAGTATTATAAAAGGAAAGGTGGTGGCAGTTCGAAAGATTGTTGGAGTCATTTTTGGGAGCTGCTATCACCTTTCCTTCTCTAAAACACTCAGTATTGTTATGAGTTTTAGGGCCATTTTCCCAGATCCAGATTAAACATAGTCCTGTAATTAAACACACTTTCAATAGACTTTCCAATGTCCCATTGAGTATAGTTTTTATTCCAGGACTAGGTCTTAATCTGGTCGGAAATGGCCAGTAAAGTGTAAGGAAAGAACTTGTACACTTACTTATGAAAAACAATTTCTACATTACATCATCCTGTCCTTGTGTAGGAAGTCTTTAAGGAAGTTGGACACACTTTCAAGAGTGTTATATGACCACAGACCACGATGTGCCTGGGAAATAAGATCCAGGAATAGTCATAAGATTTAAGCTATGGTTTATAAAAGCTGCAGCCAAAATAAAGGCAGCTGATAACTGCTGATTGATGTCAGTGTCCGTTTCTTTCTTGATTCTGAAAATAAAAAAATTAAATTATTCGTTGGATCTACAAAAAAGATATCCACACCACAGTATAGTCAATTTAAAAAAGGACCTAAAAAATGTGGTTTCTGTGTAGAAAATGTTTTTTTCTTAGCCCACTGTTTAATAACCCCCCAAAATACATAATTCTCCTTGCTTTGTACATGTTCTGTGGTGAACGAGTCCATTTTTATTTGTTATTTTTAACGTATCTATTTTACTTAACACTTATTTTTCTTAAAGCTTCATTGTTGGTTAAGGGCTTGTATGTAAACTGTTTCACTGTTGTTTCATTTGCCATGTAACCCAGCTCTGGGTGATTTGAACAGGTGTCAGTACTAAGAGCTCTTTAGCCTATACAGTCCCAGCCCTGTGTGTGGGGCCTGAAGGACAGAGCTCTTTAGCCTATACAGTCAGCCCTGTGTGGGGCCTGTAGGACAGAGCTCTTTAGCCTATACAGTCAGCCCTGTGTGGGGCCCTGAAGGACAGAGCTCTTTAGCCTATACAGTCAGCCCTGTGTCCAGGGCCTGAAGGACAGAGCTCTTTAGCCTATACAGTCAGCCCTGTGTGTGGGGCCTGAAGGACGAGCTCTTTAGCCTATACAGTCAGCCCTGTGTGGGGCCTGAAGGACAGAGCTGCTGGCCTATACCCAGTCAAAGCCCTGTGGGGCCTGTAGGACAAGGCTCTTTAGCCCTATACAGTCAGCCCTGTGTGGGGCCTGAAAACACGAGATCACAGAGCAGAGCATGTTCTGGATTCCCAGTAACGGATGCAAGGATAAGGGATTTCCTTTGTTGGAATTATGATGTGATTCCTACATTGTACAATCCAGAAACAGCTTATCTTTAGCTTCAGAACATCTTGCCTCCACGTGAGGTAGGTTTCCGTCAAACTGTATCCCTGCTCCAGGATGGTACATGCAGGATTGTGAGATAACACTTCATGTGAGATAAACTCAGGATGTGGTTAAGAAAGGGCATTTTCCAAACCTATTGGTTTGATTTTGTGGAATATTTCAAGTACTATATACAGTATCTCACAAAAATATACAGTACCTCTCTCTCATTTTTGTAATTGAGTATATCTTTTCATGTGACACACTAGCGAAATACACTTTGCTACAATGTAAAGTAGTGAGTGTACAGCTTGTATAACAGTGTAAAATTTACCTTCCCCTCAAAATAACTCAACACACAACCATTCATATCTAAACCGCTGGCAACAAATGTAGTGTACACCCCTAAGTGAAAATGTCCAATTACCAATTAGCCATTTTCCCTCCCAGGAAGTCATTACTTTAGTGTTACAAGGTCTCAGGTGTGAATGGGAGCAGGTGTCTTCGGTAGATGTGTCATCGGCTCTCACACTCCCTCATACTGGTCACTGGAAGTTCAACATGGCACCTCATGGCAAAAAAACTCTCTGAGCTCTGAAAAAAAGAATTGTTGCTCTACATAAAGATGGCCTGGGCTATAAGAAGATTGCAAACCCTGAAACTGAGCATGCAGCATGGTGGCCAAGACCATACAGCGGTTTAATAGGACAGGTTCCCCTCAGAACAGGCCTCGCCATAGTCGACCAAAGAAGTTGAGTGCACGTGCTCAGCATCATATCCAGAGGTTGTCTTTGAAATACATTATGAGTGCTGCCAGCATTGCTGCAGAGGTTGGAAGGGGGCAGGGGGGTCAGCCTGTCAGTGCTCCAGACCATAAGCCGCACACTGCATCAAATTTGTCTGCATGGCTGTCGTCCCAGATCCTCTTCTAAAGATGATGCACAAAAGAGAAAGCCTTAATACAAAGTTTGCTGAAGACAAGCAGACTAAGGACATGGATTACTGAACCATGTCGCAATGACCTGATGAGACCAAGATAAACTTATTTGGTTCAGATGGTGTCTGTGTGTAGGCGGCAACCAGGTGAGGGAGTACAAAGACTCGTGTGTCTTGCCTACAGTCAAGCATGGTGGTGGGAATGTCATGGTCTGGGGCTGCATGGGTGCTGCGGCACTGAGGAGCTACAGATTCATTACAAATCCAGCTGTCATATACTGAAGCAGAGCATATCCCCTCCTAACTGGGCGCAGGGCATATTCCAACATGATACGACCCCAGACACACCTGTAAGGCACCACTGCCTTGCTAAAGAAGCTGAGGGTAAAGGTGATGACTGGCCAAGCATGTCTCCAGACCTAAAACCCTATTGAGCATCTGTGGGCCATCCTCCAAACGGAAGGTGGAGGTTGCAAGGTCTCTAACATCCACCAGCTCCATTGATATGCGTCATGGAGGAGTGGAAGAGGATCCAGTGGCAATCTGTGAACCTGGTGAACTTCATGCCCAAGAGGGTTAAGGCAGAGCTGGAAAATGATGGTGCCACACAAAATATTACTGCCCCAGATTTAGACATGTTCACTTAGGGGTGTACTCACTTTTGTTGCCACGGTTTAACATTAATACTGTGTTATTTGTATTTATTTTGAGGGGACCAAATGTACACTGTTATACAAGCTGTACGCTCACTACTTTACATTGTAGCAAAGTGTCATTTCTTCAGTGTTGTCACATGAAAAGATATACTCATATTTACAAAATTTAGAAGTTACTCACTTTTTGTGAGATACTGTACATACTGACAACTCACATACTGTACATTGTTTTAAATATCTCCCAATATTGTATCTTATTAGGGTTAAGGGTGGCAGGTAGCCTAGCGGTTAGGAGTGTTGGGCCAGTAACCGAAAGGTCATTGGTTTCAATTTACAGGCGACTATGAAAAATCTGTCAAAGTGCCCTTGAGCAGGCACTTATCCTAGTACTCAGGAAAACCCACTCTGTGGAAGTGGAACCATACAAAAAATGAATTTCAATTCACATATTACATTTCTTATTTATTGTATCTTGTTACTTTATATATTGGGGCTTTTTATTACATAAATATTACAGAGATGCTATATTTATATTTGTATATGAAAGTATTAAAAGGTTGACAGCATAACTAACATAAAATATAATCACTTGAAACAGCAATACAGATACATCAGCATGCAGAAGAAAGGACGGTTTAAATGGCAAAACGGTTAAGACTTTAAAACCAAGTCAAATTTCTACACAACAAAGAAAACAACACACAAAATTCTAAAAGCGAGCCAAAAGAAATCTAAGTATGTTCAGAGTGGGTGGAGGCATCCAGGGATTTAGGGCCCGATCTCATGCAGCAGAAACTTGAATTTCTGTGTGATCCATGCATTTATTGATGTCAATGAGGAAATTTGCGTGAAATCGGTTATGCGCACACATCTCCAAGGTAGTGTTTGGCCCTTCGGTGTAGGTCTACTAATTAAGGCCAGGAATGTAGCAGGGCTTGGAAAATAAAATAACTGGTGGTACCAACAGGTATAAATCCAGAAAACAGGAAATTAGGCGAAATATAAAAGCTAAAAATTAACTAACTAAAGCAAGCGAGGAACATTGAAAGGCATGTGAGACTAAGCAGATGTAAAAGGTAGGTATCACATTTCAAATCATCTGAAACATTATATTTATATATTTAACTGTAGGTAGTCCCTTCTTGTAAGTCTGTTTCTTAGGACACTCTTTCGCTATTGTGCAGTATTATTTATAACACCATCTCTGTCACCAAGATATAGGACATAATGTTCAAAAATTAATATTAAATATATAATGTACTACACTATAGCTGCAATCAAGCCTAACTTTACTGCTCTTTACTGAAAAAAAAATCTAATCTTTGCATTGTGGTGGGTGTTAAGATGCATATGATTGGCAAACACA
>NW_025540510.1:0-5262 GCF_020615455.1 Coregonus clupeaformis | reverse complement strand
GGCCACTTCAGAGCATTGGGATGCATCCAGGGGGAGGAGGAGAGGAGGCCACTTCAGAGTATTGGGATCCAGCCAGGGGGAGAGGGGAGGGGAGACCACTTCAGAGCATTGGGATCCAGCCAGGGAGAGGGAGAGGAGAGAGGAGGAAACCACTTCCAGGAGTATTGGGATCCAGCCATAGGGGGGAGGGGAGGAGGAGGCCACTTCAGAGTATTGGGATCCAGCCAGGGGGTAGATGGAGGGGAGACCACTTCAGAGTATTGGGATCCAGCCAGGGGGGAGAGGAGAGGAGACACTTCGAGAGTATTGGGATCCAGCCAGGGGGAGAGGGGGAGACCACTTCAGAGTATTGGGATCCAGCCAGGGGGAGAGGAGAGGAGACCACTTCAGAGTATTGGGATCCAGCCAGGGGGGGAGAGGAGAGGAGACCACTTCAGAGCATTGGGATCCAGCCAGGGGGGAGAGGAGAGAGAGACCACTTCAGAGTATTGGGATCCAGCCAGGGGAGGGGAGAGGAGGCCACTTCAGGAGCATTGGGGATGCAATCCAGGAGAGAGAGGAGAGGAGACCACTTCAGAGCACTGTGATCCAGCCAGGGGGAGAGGGAGAGGAGGCCACTTAGAGTATTGGGATCCAGCCAGGGTTCAGAGCATTGGGATCCAGCCAGGGGGAAGGGGAGAGGAGAGCTATTCAGAGTATTGGGATCCAGACCAGGGAGAGGAGAGGGAGACTACTTCAGAGTATTGGGATGCATCCAGGGGAGAGGAGAGGGAGACCACTTCAGAGTATTGGGGGATCCAGCCAGGGGGAAGGGGAGAGGAGGCCACTTCAGAGTATTGGGATGCATCCAGAGGAGGGAAGGAGACCACTTCAGAGAATGTAGATCCAGCCAGGGGGAAGGGGAGAGGAGGCCACTAGGATTGGGATCCAGCCAGGGGTTCAGAGTAATAGCGATCCAGCCAGGGGGAGGGGAGAGGAGGCCACTTCAGAGTATTGGGATCCAGCCAGGGGTTCAGAGTATTGGTGATCCAGCCAGGGGGGAGGGGAGAGGAGGGCCACTTCAGAGTATTGGGATCCAGCCAGGGGGGAGGGGAGAGGTGGAGGCCACTTCAGAGTATTGGGATCCAGCCAGGGGGTTCAGAGTATTGGGATCCAGCCAGGGGGAGAGAGAGGAGACCACTTGAGAGTATTGGGATCCAGCCAGGGGGAGGGGAGAGGAGACCACTTGAGAGAGTATTGGGATCCAGCCAGGGGGTTCCGAGTATTGGGATCCAGCCAGGGGGAAGAGGAGAGGAGACCACTTCAGAGTATTGGGATACAGCCAGGGGGAGGGGAGAGGAGGCCACTTCAGAGTATTGGGATCCAGCCAGGGGGTTTGGAGTATTGGGATCCAGCCAGGGGGGAGGGGAGAGGAGGCCACTTGAGAGCATTGGGGATCCAGCCAGGGGGAGAGGAGAGGAGACCACTTCAGAGTATTGGGATCCAGCCGGGGGAGGGGAGAGGAGACCACTTCAGAGCATTGGGATCCAGCCAGGGGGTTCAGAGTATTGGATCCAGCCAGGGGGAGAGGAGAGGAGACCACTTCAGAGTATTGGGATCCAGCCAGGGGGAGGGGAGAGGAGACCACTTCAGAGTATTTCCAGGGGGAAAGAGAGAGGAGACCACTTCAGAGTATTGGGATCCAGCCAGGGGGAGGGAGAGGAGACCACTTCAGAGTGGGATGCATCCAGGGGAGAGGAGAGGGAGACCACTTGAGAGTATTGGGATCCAGCCAGGGGAGAGGAGAGGAGACCACTTCAGAGTATTGGGATCCAGCCAGGGGGGAGGGGAGAGGAGACCACTTCAGAGTATTGGGATCCAGCCAGGGTTCAGAGTATTGGGATCCAGCCAGGGGGGAGAGGAGAGGAGGCCACTTCAGAGTATTGGGATCCAGCCAGGGGGAGGGGAGAGGAGGCCACTTCAGAGTATTGGGATCCAGCCAGGGTTCAGAGTATTGGGATCCAGCCAGGGGGGAGAGGAGAGGAAGACCACTTGAGAGCATTGGGATCCAGCCAGGGGGGAGGGAGAGGAGACCACTTCAGAGTATTGGGATCCAGCCAGGTGGGGTTCAGAGTATTGGGATCCAGCCAGGGGGGACACTTCAGAGCATTGGGATCCAGCCAGGGGGAGGGAGAGGGACCGCTCAGAGTATTGGGATCCAGCCAGGGGGAGGGGAGAGGAGGCCACTTCAGAGCATTGGGATCCAGCCAGGGGGGAGGGGAGGGAGGCCACTTCAGGAGCAGAGAGGGATCCAGCCAGGGGGAGAGAGGAGAGGAGGCCACTTCAGAGTATTGGGATCCAGCCAGGGGGTTCAGGAGTATGGGATCCAGCCAGGGGGAAGGGAGAGAGGAGAGGCCACTTCAGAGTATTGGGATTCAGCCAGGGGGAAGAGGAGAGGAGACCACTTCGGAGTATTGGGATTCCAGCCAGGGGGAAGGGGAGAGGAGGCCACTTCAGAGTATTGGGATTCAGCCAGGGGGAAGGGAGAGAGGAGGCCACGCAGAGTATATGGGATCCAGCCAGGGGGGAGAGGAGAGAGAGACCACTTCAGAGTATTGGGATCCAGCCAGGGGGGAAGGGGAGAGGGAGGCCACTTCAGAGTATTGGGATCCAGCCAGGGGGAGAGGAGAGGAGACCACTTCAGAGTATTGGGATCCAGCCAGGGGGAGAGAGGAGAGAGACCACTTCAGAGTATTGGGATCCAGCCAGGGGGGAAGGAGGAGAGGAGGCCACTTGAGAGATTGGGATCCAGCCAGGGGGTTCAGACGATTGGGATCCAAGGGGGAGAGGAGAGAGAGGCCACTTGGGAGTATTGGGATCCGCCAGGGGGAGAGAGGGGAGGAGGCCACTTCAGAGTATTGGGATCCAGCCAGGGGGGAGAGGAGAGGGGCCACTTCAGAGTATTGGGATTCAGCCAGGGGGTTCAGAGTATTGGGACCCAGCCAGGGGGGAGGAGAGAGGAGGAGGCCACTTGAGAGTATTGGGATCCAGCCAGGGGGTTCAGAGGGTTGGGATCCAGCCAGGGGGGAGAGGAGAGGAGACCACTTGAGAGTATTGGGATCCGGCCAGGGGGAGGAGAGAGAGGAGGCATAGAGTATTGGGATCCAGCCAGGGGGGTTCAGAGTATTGGGATCCAGCCAGGGGGAGAGGAGAGGAGGCCACTTCAGAGTATATGGGATCCAGCCAGGGGGTTCAGAGTATTGGGATCCAGCCAGGGGGGAGGGGAGAGGAGACCACTTCAGAGTATTGGGATCCAGCCAGGGGTTCAGAGTATTGGGATCCAGCCAGGGGGGAGGGGAGAGGAGGCCACTTCAGAGTATTGGGATCCAGCCAGGGGGAGAGGGGGAGAGGGGGCACTTCAGAGCTTGGGATCCAGCCAGGGGTTCAGATATTGGGATCCGCCAGGGGGAGAGAGAGGAGACCACTTCAGAGTATTGGGATCCAGCCAGGGGTTCAGAGTATTGGGATCCAGCCAGGGGGGAGAGGGGAGAGGAGGCCACTGCAGAGTAATGGGATCCAGCCAGGGGGGAGGGGAGAGGAGACCACTTCAGAGTATTGGGATCCAGCCAGGGGTGAGGGGAGAGGAGGCCACTTCAGAGTATTGGGATCCAGCTAGGGGTTCAGAGTATTGGGATCCAGCCAGGGGGAAGAGGAGAGGAGACCACTTCAGAGTATTGGGATCCAGCCAGGGGGGAGGGGAGAGAGAGACCACTTCAGAGAGTATTGGGATCCAGCCAGGGGGTTCAGAGTATTGGGATCCAGCCAGGGGGAGGGGAGAGAGGCCACTTGAGAGTAGTTGGGAGTCCAGCCAGGGGGGAGGGGAGAGGAGACCACTTTGGATTGGGATCCAGCCAGGGGGGAGGGGAGAGGAGACCACTCAGAGTCATTGGGATCCAGCCAGGGGGAGGGGGGAGGAGACCATTCAGAGCATTGGCGATCCAGCCAGGGGGGAGGGGAGAGAGAGGCCACTTGGGAGTATTGGGATCCAGCCAGGGGGAAGGGGAGAGGGAGGCCACTTCAGAGTATAGAGGATCCAGCCAGGGGGAGAGGAGAGGGAGGCCACTTCAGAGTATTGGGATCCAAGCCAGGGGGAGGGGGAGGAGACCACTTCAGAGTATTGGGATCCAGCCAGGGGGGAGGGGAGAGGGGAGGCTACTTAGAGTATTGGGATCCAGCCAGGGGGTTCAGAGTATTGGGATCCAGCCAGGGGGGAGGGGAGAGGAGGCCACTTCAGAGTATTGGGATCCAGCCAGGGGGGGGGGAGAGGGAGGGCCACTTCAGAGTATTGGGATCCAGCCAGGGGTTCAGAGGATTGGGATCCAGCCAGGGGGGAGAGGAGAGGAGCCACTTCAGAGAATTGGGATCCAGCCAGGGGGGAGGGGAGAGGAGGCCACTTCAGAGGATTGGGATCAGCCAGGGGGTTCAGAGTCTTGGGATCCAGCCAGGGGGAGAGGGGGGAGATCTGATTGATTAGTTTACTCTATATCTTTTACACATACCATGCAATTAGGAACCACATTTATCGACAACCTGAGTGCCAGAGGGAACTGGAGCGCAGCGCACCCGCTATAAATCTCCCCCTAATAAACAGACACACACACACTGAATCACACAGGAGACGCACACACAGAGTGACTGCGCACAAGCACACACACACAGTCTCTCCTTTTATCCTACTGCCAATTTACACCACAAGCCAAGACTGATAAACCTCACACAGAAAGACTGAAACTACTCTAGAAATATTTGATGAGGGGGATGGTCTTTGAAATGTTTGGCTTTTCTGATGTTTATATAAATCAATTGTTGTGTATCACTCAGTAAATCTTACTTGACTGAAAATCTGAACAAACAACTGAATGATATTTCCACTAAGGTGAAACCATTGTTGGTTATCCCACACCAGATAACGTGATGTACCTTGTCTCACGCTCAAGCCGTTATGAACTTCTTACTCTGAGTATAGAACAGATTTTAATAGGTGTACCATGCTGCCCCTATCAGGGCGTCAGAGGAACTACACCCTCGCATATACAATACACACACACACACACACACACACACACACACACACACACACACACACACACACACACACACACACACACACACACACACACACACACACACACACACACACACACACACACACACACACACACACACACACACAGACACACACACACACACACACACACACACACACACACACACACACACACA
>NW_025540509.1:0-5263 GCF_020615455.1 Coregonus clupeaformis | reverse complement strand
ACAAATAATTTTTATTTATTTTATTTTTTTTACGTTTATTTAACCAAGTTAACCATGATTGAGAACAAGTTCTCATTTTACAACTGCGACCTGGCCAAGATCAAAGCAAAGCAGTGTGATAAAAACAACAACACGAGTTACATATGCAGGGTAAAACAAAACATAAAGTCAAAAAATACAACAAAAATATATATACAATGTGTGCAAATGTAGCAAGTTATGGAGGTAAAAGGCAATTAATAGGCCATAGTTACCAAAATAATTACAATTATATTAACACTGGAATGATAGATATTGCAAGGGATGATGTGCAAATAAATACTGGGGTTGCAAATGAGCAAAATAAATAACAATATGGGGATGAGGAGTAGTTGAGTGGGCTATTAATTTCAGATGGGGCTGTATACAGGTGCAGTGATCGGTAAGGTGCTCTGACAACTGATGCTTAAAATTAATGAGGAATAAAAAGTCTCTTTTTGCATTCGTTCCAGTCATTGGCAGCAGAGAACTGAAGGAATGGCGGCCAAAGGAGGTGTTGGCTTTAAGGATACCAGTAAATATACTGCTGCCATACTACGAATGGGTATTGCTATGGTACCATCTAAGATAAGGCAGGGATTTGCCTTGCAGTGATTTATAGATGGCCTGACCAGTGGGTTTGGCGACCAATATGTAGTGAGACCACCACAGCGTACAGGTCACAATGGTGGGTAGTATATGGGGCTTTGGTAGAAAAACGGATGGCACTGTCAGCTAACCACATCCATTTGCTAGAGAAGAGTGTTGGAGGCTATTTTGTAAATACATCGAGTCAAGGGGTCTAGGATAGTCGTTTTAGCAAGGGGCATGTTTGGCAGCATGAGTGAAGGAGGCTTTATTCCCAGAAATGAGGCTCCGATTCTAGATTTAACTTTGGATTGGAGATGCTTAATGTGAGTCTGGAAGGGGAGTTTACAGTCTAACTAACACCTAGTATTTGTAGTTGTCCACATACTCTAGGTCATTATGATTCTAATCGTGGGTGCCAGCAGCGTTCGATTGAAAAGCATGCATTTAGTTTTACTAATGTTTGAGGAAGTTAAGGCTACTGTGTTGTATGGCATTGAAGCTCGTTTGGAGGTTTGTTAACACAGTGTCCAATGAAGGAGCCAGATGTATACAAAAATGGTGTCTCTCGTAAGAGTGGATCTGAGAGTCACCAGCAGCAAAGAGCCATCATTGATATACACAGAGAAAAGAGTCGGCCCAAAACTAAACCCTGTGGCACCCCCATAGACTGCCATAGGTCCAGACAACACCCTCGATTTGACACATTGAACTCTATCTGTAGAAGTAGTTGGTAGAACCAGGCGAGGCAGTCATTTGAGAAACCAAGGCTATTTAGTCTGCCAATAAGAATCGGTGGTTACTCACCTTAGCCGGAGTCGATGAAAGCGGCTGCACAGTACTGCATCTATTCTCGATCGCGGTTATAATATCGTTTAAACTTGAGCGTGGTTGAGGGTGCACCCATACCAGCTCGCATTGCTAAGCGGAGATTGTAATGGTCGGTGATCTGTTTGTTAACTTGGCTTTCAAAAACTTTTTTGAAAGGCAGAGGGCAGAAATGGATATGGGTGCACCAACAGTTTGGATCTAGAGTGTCCCCTGCCCCTTTTGAAAGATGGGCAGCTTTCCAATCTCTGGGATCTCAGGCGTTACGAGCGAGAGGTTGAGCGGGCTAGTAATTGGGGGTTGCGACACCCGGCTAATTTTAGAAAAGAAAGGGTCCAGATTGTCATCTAGTCCAGATGATTTGCTTAGGATCCAGATTTTTGCAGCTCTTTCAGAACATCAGCTGTCTGAATTTGTGAAAATAGAAGCGGCGGGGGCCATGGAGCGGGATTGCAGCGGAGGAGTGCAAGAGCTGGTGGCCGGGTAGTGGTAGCCAGGTGGAAAGCATGGCCAGCCATAGCCAAACGCTTGATAAATTCTTGATTATTGTAGATTTATCGTGGTGAGTGGTGTTTCCTAGCCTCAGTGCAGTGAGCAGCTGGGAGGAGGTGCTCTTATTCTCCATGACGTTAAGTGTCCCAAAACTTTTGAGTTAGTGCTACAGGATGCAAATTTCTGTTTGAAAAAGCTAGCCTTTGCTTTTCTACTGCTTGTATATATTGGTTTCCTAATTCTAGAAGATTGCATATCGCCAGGGGGCTATTCAATGCAAATGCAGTGCCAACAGGATGTTTTTGTGCTGGTCAAGGGCAGATCAAGTCTGCTAGACCGGGGCTATATCTGTTCTTAGTTCTGTATTATTTTTTAATGGGCATGTTTATTTAAATTAAAAATTACTTTTACTCCTTGAAGCCTTCTGCTTTTATACTAATTTTCTAAAGTCTTCCCAGTTTTCTCTGGACCCCTCAACCAGTTGGATTTTGACCTCTCCTAATATGAAATAAAATCGATGTTTCCAGCCCAGACAGCCACTCACAAAGCCCTGATCGCTGTACATACGTTGCTGAAATAGAGACATGTCTATGCGCTTCATGCCTAATTAATCGATGATAGGGTTCCTGTGGTGCAAAGAATTAAAGCTTTGTTTGGTATGATAAAGGTTTATTGGTAGGCCTCTATTTGGTCGTCATTTTCTCATTTTAGTCATTTAGCAGATGCTCTTATCCACACTTACAGTTAGTGAGTCATATATATATTTTTTCATATCCCCGTGGGGGCTCAACCCACAACCCTGCCGTTACCCACGACATGCTCTACCAACTGAGCGCACAGGGCCTAACATTTCACGAAATTACGGTGTCGTAATGCTGCAATTTTATAGCCTGCTGGCTGGTGTAATAATGTCATTTCTTATTCATAATTAAAACTGACATTCAAACATTGCAGATTTTAAAATAAATTTGTCCATGCATACTAATCAGCTACCAATTGATGTTTTAAATAATATACAACTGCACTGAACAGTGGGGAAAAAAAAGTATTTAGTCAGCCACCAATTTGCACAGTTCTCCCACTTAAAAAAGATGAGAGAGGCCTGTAATTTTCATCATAGGTACACGTCAGCTATGACAGACAAATTGAATTTTTTTCTCCAGAAAATCACATTATAAGATTTTTAAATTTTGCAAATTATAGGTGGAAAAATAAGTATTTGGTCACCTACAAACCAAGATTTCTCTTTCACAACCTTAACTTCTTCTTTAGCTCCTCTGTCCTCCACTCGTTACCTGTATTAATGGCACCTGTTTAACTTGTTATCATATAAAAGACACCTGTCCACAACCTCAAACAGTCACACTCCAAACTCCACTATGGCCAAACCAAAAAGAGCTGTCAAAAGACACCAGAAACAAAATTGTAGACCTGCACCAGGCTGGGAAGGCTAAATCTGCAATAGGTAAGCAGCTTGGTTTGGAGGAAATCAACTGTGGGAGCATTATTAGAAATGAAACATACAAACCTGATAATCTCCCTCATCTGGGGCTCCACGCAAGATCTCACCCCGTGGGGTCAAAATGATCACAAGAGCGGTGAGCAAAACTCCCAGACCCACCGGGGGACCCTAGTGAATGACCTGCAGAGATCTGAGACCAAAGTAACAAAGCCTACCATCAGTAACACACTACGCCGCCAGGGCCTCAAATCCTGCAGTGCCAAGGCGTGTCCCCCTTGCTTAAGCCAGTACATGTCCAAGCCGTCTGAAGTTTGCTGGTCTTTGGATCATCCAGAATTATTCATATTCATAAAATATACTTTTTGTAAAAACTCAACTAGTGTGTTTGGAGGACAAAAAGAATGCTGAGTTCATCCAAAAACACCATACTACTGTGAAGCATGGGGGTTGGAAACATCATGCTTTGGGGCTGTTTTTCTGCAAAGGGACCAGGGCTGACTGATCCGTGTAAAAGGAAAGAATGAATGGGGCCATTATCGTGAGATTTTGAGTAAAACCTCCTTCCATCAGCAGGGGCTTGAAGATGAAAGCGTGGCTGGGTCTAACAGCATACAATATCCCAACACACCCCCAGCAACGGGAGTGCTTCGTAAAGCATATCAAGGTCCTGGAGTGGCCTAGCCAGTCTCCAATCTCAACCCCATAGAAAATCTTTGGAGGAGATTAAAGTCCGTGTTGCTCATCGACAGCCCCAAAACATCACTGCTCCTAGAGGAGATCTGCATGGAGGAATGGGCCAAAATACCAGCAGCAGTGTGTAGAAAACCTTGTGAAACTTACAGAAAATGTTTGACCTGTCGTCATTGCCAACAATATATAACAAAATATTGAAAACTTTTGTTATTACCAAATACTTATTTTCCACCATAATTTGCAAATAAATTCATTAAACATCCTACAATGTGATTTTCTGGATTTTTTTCAAATTTTATGTCTGTCATATTGATGTGTACCTATAGTAAATTACAGCCTCTCTCATCTCTCTAAGTGGAAACTTGCACAATTGGTGGCTACTAAATACTTTTTTTTCCCCACTGTCAGCTGCTACCTAACCTGCATACATGATCCCTCCTCGATTGCTCTCTCCCAGCTTGATAAATCCGTTTTCATAAATCTATTTAAATTAAATAAAAAAAATCTCATTTAACATACCGTCAACATTTTTTAAACACCTACTCATTCAAAGGGTTTTCTTAATTTTTATATATGCTCTACATTGTAGAATAATAGTAAACATCACTATAAATACACATATATCTTTATAATAAAATATTTTATTCATTAGGGATCCCCATTAGCTTCTCCCAAGGCAGCAGCCTACTCTTCCTGGGGTCTAACAAATATTTGTGATTCTTCAAAATAGCCACCCTTTGCCTTGATACAGCTTTGCACACTCTTGAGCATTTTCTCCTCAACCATTCATGGGTAGTCACCTGAATCATTTCAATAAAGGTGTCCTTCTTCAAAGAAATTAATTTGTGGAATTTCTTTCCTTCTTAATGCATTTATTCAATCAGTTTTGTTGTGACAAGGTAAGGGGGGGTACACAAGAAGATAGCCATATTTGGTAAAAGACCAAGTCCATATTATGGCAAAACAGCTCCCATAAGCAAAGAACCCCCTTACCTTCCTCATTTCAAGAACTTTGAAAGTTTCTTAAAAGTACCAGTCACAAAAACCACCAAGCTCTATGATGAACTGGCTCTCATGAGGACCCACAGGAATGAAGACCCAGAGTTACCTATGCTGGGAGGGATAAGTTCATTAGAGTTACCAGCAATGACATTAGACCGGTGGAAATTTGTCCTTTGGTCT
>NW_025540508.1:0-5268 GCF_020615455.1 Coregonus clupeaformis | reverse complement strand
TTCTAGATGTGAACATCCTGGCAGCCTGAGCTGGTCCCTGTTCAGACTATTTTGTCGTGGATCTCCAGTTTTAGGTTTTGGTCACTTGGGAGCTCTCTGACTTCGCACCTGCATCCCATCAGCAATCTGCACACCTGGTCCTGATCACCACTTCTTAGGCTCTGCCTAACATCCATTCCCAAGCCGGATCAGCAAGCTACAAACAGTAGGTTTCACAGATACCATTCTTAGAGCTTCTAGCGTTAGTTAGCTTTTGTTTTTGCACTGTTGGTTTGTTGTTACTTACTCGGCTTTTGTTCCATCTTGCAGTCACTATCCGGAACTTTCATCCCAACTCTGCCTGGTGGGCTGCGGTTGCCGAGCCATGAATGGATCAACCACTGCACCCCAACACCAATCAACGCCGCTTTCATTTGCTCCTGGATTATTCCAGCATCACTCTTGAATTTGTAACAACACTCACCTTCGCTTTCAACTTACCTTGTCCTGGTCTGCTTCTGGGTTCTGGCTTTGTAATCAGACAGAACGATCCGGCCCGTAATGAACCCAGCTGACCTGGACTCTGGTTATGCCATTTCCCATCAGGAGAAGATGTTGGGACAACATAGCACGGCACTACAGGAGATAGTTGTCAGTTCGAACCTTTTCACTGGGTCTGATTTGAGGTCCAGAACCAGCGCAAGTTTCCGGTGGAGGATCCACCACGGGTTTCACCCATCTCGCCTGCCGCCCTGGAGCTGTGTCCTTCCGTGGAGCCCACAGTTCCGACGCCGGATAAATATGAGGGGGAGCTGGGAAGATGCCGTTCTTTCCTTATGGGTGTGGGTTAGTGTTCGATCTACAGCCCTACTTTTATGCTGTTGCACAAAAAAGGCTAGGATAGCCTTTGTGATTGAGTTGCTGCGTGGTCGAGCGCTGGAGTGGGCTTCAGCCGTTTGGGAGAACGAAAGACCCTGGCATGGCTTCATACCAGGGTTCACGGCCGAGATGAGAAGCTCTTCACCATTCCGTCCGAGGGGAGGGACGAGAGCCAGGCGCCTGTTTTCGCTTCCACCAAGGAACTTCCCGTAGCGTGGCCGACTGCAGATCGAGTTCAAGACGTTGGCTGTGGGAGAGTGGGTGGAATGAGGAGTCTCTGTGCGGCCTTTTACCAGGGTCTGTCGGAGCAGTTCAAGGATGAGTTGATTCTCCCATTCTGAGCTCAGTGACCGGACAGCTTGGTAGCCTTGTCTATTCGGTGGATAATCGAGTCCGAGAGCGAAGGAGTGGAGAAGCACGGTCCGCCAATCGATCAGCTTCTCAGTTCCCAGTCGGGTCGGGTGGTGGACCAGAAATACGCCGATCATTCTCCACCACAGCGATTAGTGAAGGTGTCCTCTCTCCCGATTCTGAACCCATGCAAGTGGGGGCGGCACGGCTAACCATGAAGGAACCCCACCGATTAGACGTAAACCAACTCTGCCTACTGTGGTAACTCCAGACTATCTTGTTCGGCGCGTGTCGAACCTGCCTTGCTCGCTAAAGGTGGGAGGCTTTTAGGATAAGCCAGTTTCAACCTCACTCTCTGTCAGACCCCGCTCCGAGCTACCTTATGAACAGGAATCGTAGGCTTAGCGATTAACGCTTTATCGACTCAGGTGCCGGCGGAAGCTTTTGATGCAAGCGCAGGAAGCAGCTGGGGCTTAAAGGAGCAATTGCCGGAAGCTATTGAAGCTGACCACCTGAACGGCAGTAGTCTGGCACGACACTATGAGTGACTGGAACCGTTAAGATGCTGTTGTCGGGGAATCATTCGAGATTTATCTTCTTTCATTCTGCCGCCTTCCCATGTTCCTCTGGTCCCTGGATACTGGCTGAAGGGAACACAATCCCACGCTCGATTGGGTGATGGGCAACGCAAGCCTCCTTGATTGTCATGTGCTAACTGTCTCAAGACTCGGCCTGTCCCGCCCGGTTCCCATGTCAGGTGATTGAGGCTAAACCCCCAGATTTGTCCCTGGTTCCCGAGACATATCACGCATTTGGGGGAAGTGTTCAGTAAGCAGAAGCGCTTGTCACACCTCCCCCCACCACTCATATGATTGTGCCATCAACCTGTTCCCTGAGCTGTCTCCCTCATCTAAGTGGGAACGTTGACACAGCACTCTCCCGGCCCTGAACGTGAGGCTTGGAGACCTACATCAAGGAGTCCCTAGCTGCTGGTCTCTGTCTCTGTCCTCGTCATCACCTTGGGGGCAGATTCTTCTTTGTGGGTAAGAGAAGGATGGCTCTCTTTGACCGTATTGATTATCGAGGTTAATGATATCACGCCAAGAACAAGTATCCCCCCTGCCCTTGATGAGTTCTTGCCTTCACTTTTACAGTGGAGTGCTACGTGTGTTCACTAGTAGACTCTACGCAATGCGAAGTCATGGTCCGGACTCAGAGAGGGAGACGAGTGGTTGACGGGTTTCAATACACCGATGGGTCACTTCGAGTATCAGGTGATGCCGCTTAGGCGGACCACCGCCCAGCGGTACTCCAGAGTACAGGTGAACGACGCCCTGAGAGATTGATCGGGCCTTTGTGTTTGTTTACCTGGATGATACATTCTGATCTTTCCGAAGGAACCTTCCGACCACGCCCAGCATGTCCGGCAGGTTCTGGGCCCGGGCTCTGGAGAATCGCCTGTTCGTGAAGGGGCCGAGAAGTGCGAGTTTCACGCCCCACACGACATCTCTTTCTCGGGTACATCATCTCCAGGGGGAGATTAGGGATGGACCAGGAGAAGGTTAGAGCGGTAATGGGAATGGGCCCAGCCCGGGTACGAGATTGCAGCTCCAGAGATTTTTGGGCTTCGCGAATTTCTCTACCGCAGATTCATCCGGGATTACAGCCGCAGGGCCAGCCTCCGCTAACGGCCTTGACTTCCAGTATCAGGAGTTTCAAGCGGGATCCTGGAGGCGGATCGAAGCGCTTCGGGATTTGGAAGATACATTCACCAACGCACCGATTCTTCTCTCAACGACACGCCCTGACAGTTCGCTGCTGAAGTGGACGCGTTTGTCGGCGGAGTTGGCGCCATCCTGCCGCAGGAGCATGCTGCACGTGACAGTAAACTCCATCCCTGCGCCCTACTACTCGCGCCGCCGCCATGCGGAGAGGAATTACGATGGGTAACGAGCCGGGTGAAACTTGCCTTGGAGGCGTGGCGCCCACTGGTTGGAGGGGCGGAGCAGCCAAGCTTATTGTCTGGACTGACCACAAGAATCTTGCTTACGTGCAATCGGCTTAGACGCCAACTCCGTGGCCAGGCCAGGTGGTTTTGCTTTTCGACGATTCAATTTTTCCCTGACGCTCCGTACCTGGACCTAAGAACGGACGTGACGCCTTTGTCTCGGATGTTCTCCAAGACGGAGGAGAGTGGGCCCAAGATCAACCCCCCGGAACTGCGCTGCGGGAGCTTGTTAGGTGGGAGATTGAGAGGAGGTGTATGGCGGTTCGGACGCAGCCCGGTCCCGGTAACGGGTCCACCCGGCCGGTTGTTTGTGCTCGAGTCTGTCCGCCCCGCGGTCTCAAATGGTCCCCACGCCAGCAAGATGGCTTTGTCACTGGCGTGTTGGGGGAGACGCTTTTGGTGGCTTCGCCGGCCGAGGATACTTGGGGCTATGTTGCTGCCTGTCCAGAGTGCAGAATAAGAGTACCCAATCGGGCCCAGCCCTGGACTACTTCACCCCCTTCCTATTCCCTTCGCGACCATGGTCGCGATCTGGCCCTGGACTTTGTCACTCTGCCCGAGGGGAACACGGTCAGTTCCGACTATCGTGGGACAGATTCAGCAAGTTCCGCCTACTTTGTGCCTATTGCCAAGCTTCCTCTGCCTCGGAGACGTCCGAGACCTGGTTAGGGGGTTTTCAGGGTCCACGGTTTGCCCAGTGATATTTCAAGCCTTCCACTCCGTGGGCCCTCAGCTTACCTCTCAAGCTGTCTGGAAGTCCTTTCTGTTTGGCCATTGGAGCTACAGTCAGTCTCACATCTGGTTTTCACCCCTAATCGTAATGGTCAGGGGAGAGAGCCAACCAGAAGATGGAATCCACGCTACGCTGCCTGGCCTCTTCCAACCCCACCTCCTGGGTCTCTCAGTTGCCTTGGGTGAGATATGCCCACAACACTTCTCCCCCTACATCTGCCACTGGGATGTCTCCTTCCAGTGCCTGTATGGCTACCAACCTCCCTTGTTCCCTTTTCAGGAGAAGGAGCTCTCAGTGCCTTCTGCTCAGCCTTCCATATTCGTTGCCACACGACCTGGCATCGGGCCAGAAAGCGCACTCTTAGAGCTTCGGACCGGTATCAGCTCCAGGCGAATCGCCGCCGGATCCCCGCTCCCACCTACACCATCGGAGATAGGGTCTGGCTGGCTACATCGGGATCTCTCCTTTACGGACTGAGTCTCCAGGGAAGTTGTTACCAAGTTCATTGGTCCGTTTGGTGGTGGAGAGGCGATCAACCGGTGGCAGTTCGCACACCCCAACTCCCGAGAGACGCCAGAGTCCATCCCACCTTTCTATGTCTCCTGGCTCAAGCCTGTCTTCCCAGTCCTCTGCTGCTCCCTCCGGGCCTCCTTTTCTTCCTCTTCGGATGATCGGAGTGTGTCCTCGCCTCACGTGCGACGATCATGGATTCCAGACGGCGGGCCGGGGTTTCTGTATCTTGCTGTGGACTGGGTGGGGTATGGTCCTTGAAGAGAGGAGCTGGATTCCTGCGGCAAGACAGATCCGGATGCTGACCTCCTCTCACGTGACTTCTACTCCTCCATCCTGGCGCCCGGAGCCCGCGTCTGGTCGGAGGGGGGGTACTGGCAATCGATCCTGGCAGTCTGAGTCGGGTCCTGTCTGTGGACTCAGTTTTTCTTGCTTGCGGATTCCTCCGAGGGTTCGGGAACGCCCCGTGGGAGCTTCTTTGGAGTTCCGCACCTGCATCCTCCTCAACAGTCTGCACACCTGGTCCTGGATCATCACCCTTCTTAGGCTCTGGGCCTAACATCCATCCCCGTCTGGATCGTTAGCCATGAACAGCTTCACTGTCCGGAACCTTCATCCAACTCTGCTCGGTGGTCGCGGCTTTGAGCCGCGATTGACCTCAAACCACTGCACCCCAAACACCCAATCAACGCGCCCGCTTTGTCTCTCTGGATAATTCAGCATCACGACTCTTGTAAAATAAACACTACCTTTCGCTGCTTCAACTCAGACTCTTGTCCTGGTCTGCTTCTGGTTCTGGCTTTGTAAC
>NW_025540507.1:0-5273 GCF_020615455.1 Coregonus clupeaformis | reverse complement strand
CGCCCTCAATGATCGGGAAAAAACGCAGGCATTGTGACAAAGTTCAGAGAGAAAGTACAATCTGCAAATGGAGGAGGTGGTTTGACTTTTCACTGTATTTTGCACCAGGAAGCTTTGTGTTTGCAAGTCATTAAATGGATAACGTCATGAAGGTGTCATCTTGTTTTCATCCGATCCAGAAGCCTGAATCACCGTCAGTTTACAGCCTTCTCAGAGAGAGAAAGACCACATCTATGGCCTGTCATACCACACTGAGGTAAGATGGTTAACATGCTGTGCTGGCGTTTCTTTGATTTTGAGAAAGAAAATTGAACAGTTCATGGAAGAAAAGGAGCAAACCAGTGTTAAATTTTCATTCCGCCCAGAATGGATGCAGGACCTTGCATTTATGGTGGATGTTACAGAGCACCTGAATAACTTGAACAAACAACTGCAAGGCGCCTTAAAGTTATCCTGCGCAGTATTATGACCCAACATTGATTCTTTCAAGTTGAAGCTGTCATTGTGGGAAAAAGACGCAACTTGGGGTTCAGTGATGCAGCTCCGCTTCCTGTCTGAAAAATGTGTATGCTGACCAACATCTTGGCAGACATCAGGCAGTTCAAAGATAAAATAACGGACTGTTATGGGAGTTTGAGCAATTTCAGATTTATGTTTATATGTTTTTATGTTGATGTGCTATTGTTTTTTAATTGATTTTATTTTATTTGTGTATATTTAACCTATTCTTGACTCTGTGGTTCTTGCACTTGTTTGGGGAACAGGATTTCATTATTTTTATCTACATTTCTGCAAGCCCCACACCCTCATAGTTCTGTGATCTGTGAAACAGTTCCTGTTAATCACTGAGGCATTGTGTGTTTGTGTGTTCTTTTTCTTTAAATTTTCAAATAACCCAGCGTGTTTTATGATTAATAGTGATGTTTGTGCTTGTACTATTTTGGCCCTTTGTCCCATCTGAGCTCCAGCTTTATGTTTGTATATTACAATCTATTAAAACAAAAAAACAATCTGAAGTTATTGTTTTTTTAAATTATATATACCATATTTTTCCTCCCGAATGGAATTTTTCCCTCATGTGCCCTAGCCTAAAATGATTTACACCCCCTGCTATAAGGTAACAGTTTTACCTGTGGTATGTAGTGGTTCCTATAAAATTAACAGTTAACCTGTGGTATGTAGTGTTCTATAAGGTAACAGTTTACCTGTGGTATGTAGTGTTCCTATAAGGTAACAGTTTACCTGTGGTATGTAGTGTTCCTATAAGGTAACAGTTTACCTGTGGTATGTAGTGTTCCTATAAGGTAACTGTGGTTTACCTGTGGTATGTAGTGTTCCTATAGGTAACAGTTACCTGTGGCATGCTGCCCTGTTTCCTCCCAGGGACCTGGTGACCAGGAAATGCTGGTGGCTTCCCCAGCACGCTGATGTCCTCGGGAGTCTTCCAGTGTTCCCCACAATACATTTCAACAAGGTGTAGTCTTCCCTCGGACCCAGCAACCTAGCTGCAAGATAACAGGAAGAACATTTGGGATCAAATAAATGCACATATGCATACATATTGCTACTATGATGTATGCTATATTATTATTATATTATGTATGATAGTAGAGTATGATAGTATAGTATGTGATGAAATATATATAGTATAGTATGATAGTATGATAGTATAGTATATGATAGTATAGTATAGTATAGTATAGTATAACATGATAGTATAGTATAGCATGATATTATAGTATAATAGTATAGTATTGTATGATAGTATAGTATGATAGTATAGTATGATAGTATAGTATGTTAGTATAGTATGATAGTATGTATGATATGATGTATGATGTATAGTATGTGATATAATGATTATTGATATCTTATTACTCAGTATTGTCTAATCTTAAATCGCATAAAGCTTCCAATGACATCAATGCATGATTCCCATTAAATCCAAGTTAAACTAATTATATACCCAATTACATTGTCTACGCCCATGTAAGTATGAAACTATTCAACTCTTACCTCGAGGTCAAAGGAATTCCCGCCTGGCTCTGGAGCTCTGAAATGTTGAGCCAGGGTGTGGATTTTCTATGTTTTAGTTTCTTGTTAGCTTCTATGTTGTGTTTTCTGTGTTTTGGGTTTTGTTCTAGATCATATAGATCTATGTTGGTCAGAGTTGATTTCCCAATCAGAGGCAGCTGTTGCTCGTTGTCTCTGATTAGGAGCAATACCTGTCACCAAATGAGCTTTCATTTTCAAGCTATTCTTTGTGGGATCTTGTTCTGATTTGGTTTGTGTTATACCTGAGCGTCACGTTATGCGTTTTGATTAAGTCATTCTGAAATAAATAATATGTTCTGTTCTTGCTGCATTAGTCAAATTCATCATGTGTCATCTTGATCGTGACAGAACCTGCTGGTTTTCTGTTCTACCTGATAATTAATTGCACCACTGGTGTCCCAGGTCTAAATGATCCTAGTAGAAACATTAAAAATTGCAGTGGAACTGGCAGAGGCCCAGAGTTGAGTTTGAAGGTATATATATCTACATTAGGTTTAACTTATAGTGTGAATTATACTGCCACATCTCGAGGAGAAATACAACACAGAATAACTAATGCACTGCACTGTAAAAAAAAATATGTTGATTCAACATACTTTTATTAAAAGCTACAAGAAAGGATTATTAAGGGATTTGCTCAACATTTTGTGCTTATATTAGCTGACCCTAGAAATTCTCAAGTTGGAGTGTATGTTCCTCACACATTTTAGGTTCAAGTAAATATCTCAATTCAATCTGAGAAGATATATTCTACATTATTTACATATTTCCCAGTGTGCCTTCCTTTCAAAGTGAATTCTAGATTCCCACCATACTATATTGTTAGTATTTGACAGAAACACATGGTTATCAGATGCTTTCATTCTGTTCAATGATTTTCATTCACTGTAGCTTCCCTTCACAAGTACTGTCTAAGTGAATATGCTATCTTTTAATAATTCTACTCTTTATGACCATCCATCATAGGCCATGGCCTTTCAATGAGGCCAAGTTCCACCTAACACAGTTGTCTGAAGCTCCTGGTTTTTACATGCCACATCCAACCTGTAATCTCCTGAAACTTAGAAAAGTGATATGTAATTCCTATTGGAATCAGCCAATGTAAGAGATATCCAACAACTAAACTTTTAATAATATGCACTAAGGATACTGCGGGTAGGAAGATTGATTATTGAACTTCCTGAATCATCTGTAGAACAGCCATCTCAGTATTGGGTGCAATAAGTCCAACTACTAACAGATTGAATTAGTTTGAAAAATGTATTATATTATTTATGTTTTGTGTAGCATAAACTAATCACCAATCAATGTATGCCTACATAAAAACCAGTATTGAAACAATCAATTCTGAAAATCGCAAGAGCATGGTGGGTAATATTGTAATGATGGGTGTGGTTTTGAGCAAACATGAGATTTCTAATTTTACTAAACAAGCTTGTTCAAATGCAACTCACTTCGAGGCAGAGTTCAATGCTGTAAACGTTTAACACATTAGCTCAACTCTTTGTTCTTTTGAATCACTCATCTCACAGAGAATAACGCTGATTAAGCGGTTGGTTAAGTTGGCTTTGTGTGTGTGTGTGTGTGAGGAGAGAGGAGAGAGAGAGGGGAAGGGAGGACAGAGAGAGAAAAACCAGAGAAGAAAAAAAAATAAATAAATAAAAGGTTTTCCCCTTTTTCCAACAGGAGAGCTCTTCATTAAATACTGTAGCTATTTATTTTATTGGGTTTTTGTTTGACATTTTCTTCTCTACAACTACAATATTCTCTTTCTACTCCTCCTTCTCTGAGTGTTTACCACCCTGTCTCCCTACTCCTCCTTCTCTGAGTGTTTACCACCCTGTCTCCCTACTCCTCCTTCTCTGAGTGTTTACCACCCTGTCTCCCTACTCCTCCTTCTCTGAGTGTTTACCACCCTGTCTCCCTACTCCTCTGAGTGTTTACCCCCCTGTCTCCCTCCTTCTCTGAGTGTTTACCACCCTGTCTCCCTACTCCTCCTTCTCTGAGTGTTTACCTCCCTGTCTCCCTACTCCTCCTTCTGAGTGTTTACCCCCCTGTCTCCCTACTCCTCCTTCTCTGAGTGTTTACCACCCTGTCTCCCTACTCCTCCTTCTCTGAGTGTTTGCCTCTGTCTCCCTACTCCTCCTTCTAGTGTTTACTACCCTGTCTCCTACCTCCCCTCTCTGAGTGTTTACCCCCCTGTCTCCCTCCTTCTCTGAGTGTTTACCACCCTGTCTCCCTACTCCTCTGAGTGTTTACCACCCTGTCTCCCTACTCCTCCTTCTCTGAGTGTTTACCACCCTGTCTCCCTACTCCTCCTTCTCTGAGTGTTTACACATCACATAATGTCTCTTCCTCCTTCTGAGTGTTTACTGTCTCCTCTCCTCCTTCCTACTCACCTGTCTCCTACTCCTCCTTCTCTGAGTGTTTACCTCCCTGTCTCCTACTCCTCCTTCTCTAATTTCCACCTGTCTCCCTACTCCTACTCCTCTGAGTGTTTACCACCCTGTCTCCCTCCTCCTACTCCTCTGAGTGTTTACCACCCTGTCTCCCTGCCTCCTGCTCCTCCAGTGTTTGCCACCCTGTCTCCCTGCTCCTACTCCTCTGGAGTGTTTACCACCCTGTCTCCTCTCCTACTCCCTCACCCTGTCTCCCTACTCCCTACTCCTCTGAGTGTTTACCCCCCTGTCTCCCTACTCCTACTCCCTAGTGTTGCCACCTGTCTCCTCTCCTATCCTCTGGTGTTCACCACCCTGTCTCTACTCCTCCTTTTCACTAGGTTCAAATCCAGGGCCCTTTGTAATGGAATCTGAGGCTCTGTGTAAATCAAATCTAATTTAGCTGTGTGTCAGTGGAGCTCACGTCACCTGCCACGACGGGACAGAGATGTTGAAACAACAACACTTTATAAGAAAGAGAGAATTGTGCTTAAGAGAACGTATTCAGCTGTTACAACTGTCAAAGGACAATATTCAGCCACTACTGTTGAGGCATCAAACATGTAGGCTGTTAGGCCATCATCAGTGTGTGGATAGAAACATCATTACATATTAATAACATGTAAGTCCATTACTTATTATCAATCTTAACATGCTCCGTCTTACTGCGGGGTGAAGTGGTGTTTTCACTTACCCTGGACACTCAGGACAACCTGTTCTGATTGAATACCCCACAGGGCAGTAAGCATTACTGAGGTCAGTGTCATGGTATCAGGTTAG
>NW_025540506.1:0-5277 GCF_020615455.1 Coregonus clupeaformis | reverse complement strand
GGCTAGAACCAGATGATGCCACTTTCCTAAAAATTGTCCAGGTGTTGTTTGAAGTCATTGTTCTGATGTTTGAAGCTCTCAAGTTGAGGAATTTCTACACCTCTGTGGGGTTTCATGTCAAGTGGGTTTAGATAGGAATTATAATTATGTCCAGTGTTTCAATTGTGGCAGGGATGAGGAGGCTCAGTTTGTAGAGCATGGTATTTGGCAATGCCAGGGTTTAGGGCTCTGATTCCCAATAAAGGTGGGTATGAAAATAATTACACAAAATATATTAAGTCACTCTGGATAAGAGGTTTCCAAAATGACTAAAAATAAACTACAGGGGGTGCCCATGGGCTGTTACTTTCATTCGAAAATGTTGCAATGCTGTGTTGATCTGCTGTGGAGGTGTTTTTCCCAAGCATTGCAACCTCCCTCCTCCCTGGACCCAACAGCATAATGCAAGGAGAATGGCATGTTATATAGAAATATTGATTTGGAGAATGGCGTGTTATATATGAACATTCATTTGAAAGACAATTGCCCACCCAAGGTGTTGGTCGCTTGTGGCCATTGCTCTGATGTTTGAGGCTCATCTAGCTAAGGGATTTCACATGTCTGTGTGTATTTACACAAATATGTAAGTTTTATGTCCAGAAGTCTGAACACATATTTCCAGATTATGGGTTGGGGGTTTATATAAAGAGCAACATATGTGAAGACGTGAGGCTCTGGGAATGTGATAGAAGTCACCTAATTTACTTTGAAGCAGAGAAAACCGTAATGTTGGAGAAGCTGACTTAATCTACTTTAGCTATAGTAAAAAAATATGAAAAATTATTTTTACAAAAATATGAAAATGAAAAAAGAAGACATGGGGGCGTGCGGACGACTCGCTTAAGCGGATTCGGCACATTGAACGCCGGTCGGCGATTTCCGCTTGCCAGAGCCTCTCTCAAACGCGGGACGGATCCTGTTTAGTAAGAAAATGATACTCGGGAGGTGTTTACCTAGCTGCCGAGTACATACTACAGGTGTGATGTAGAACAGGTTCACTCACACACACACTCACACAGACACACCTATTCACTTGTAATACAAATCTGATTTGGTTGCAATGCTGGAAAGAACTACACCACAGTAGACTCACGTTGCCTTCAATCCTTTTTCAAATAGGAAAACCAGATTTTTATCCGTTTGTTTTTTATAAATTTAGAAAAAATATATATAAAAAAATAAAAAAATATGAAGAAAATATGCATCACTAACTGTAAGTCGCGATAAGAGTGTTTCCAAAATGACTACCAAAAAATAAAATTATTTTTTTTCATAAATATGAAATGAAAAAAGACGATCACCAGGTGAACGATAATCTACCAATGCGTCTTAGCCAAACACGCCTTTTAAATGACCAGTGGGGTCAACGTGGGGTGTGATAACTGCCTGAATGGAGGTGAAGCTTCACTTAATCTACTGAAGCAGAAAAAAAATATGAAAAATTATTTTTACAAAAATATGGAAAATGAAAAAGAAGACATGGGGCGTGGGCGGACGCGATTTCAATAAGCGGGATCGCACATTGAACGCGTGGGTCGGTTGACTTCGCTTGCCAGGAGCCCTCCGATAACGTGTGCGGACGGATCCTACTGGGTAAGAATGATACTGGGAGGAGACAGAGAGAGGCAGAGGGGCCCCCCTCCAATCCCACTGACCTCACTGTTGGGTACATGCTGTCTGGACTATTTCAGAGAATAGACTGCTTAATGTAACCGACGGGATATGAACCAGGTTCATCAAGGAGAGCAACAGCTTCTGACTGGGCACCAAGAGGACATTCCTATTGGGCCGAGGCATGTTTCATTTTTCATGATCTGATTTAATTTCATACAACTTAATATTGCTACACTAAAAATCTTTGTCTGGACAATAACCCATTACTTCTCAGCTTTTATTAGAAAATGAATGGGCATGCCACTGTGATCATTTTCTGCATTACAGAGTAAATTATTATGCAGCCTCAGAGGGGTGCCCAAACTTTTCAGACGAATGGATGTATTTAATAGGAAACTGGGTTACCCTTTTATATATTCTAACCAATTTCTATTTAATGTATTCCATATTAGGCTCCCAACTTAGGAACACAAATCTTTGTTCCTATTAACATTGTGATGCCTTTCTCTCTCTCTCTCTCTCTCTCTCTCTTACTCCACTGCTTTCACTCTTCTCTCTCTCTTCACAGCTCTCTCTTCGCTCCTGACTCACTCCACTGTTTTCACTCTCTGTCTTCTCACACCACTTTCTCTCTCGTTCTGTCTCACTCACTGTTTTCACTCTCTTTCTCTCTATCCTCACAAATCCTCTCCACCCGACTGTTTTTACCATATTTCTCTCTCCTCACAACTCTCTCTCTCTCTCACTCCACTGTTTCACTCTCTCTCCTCACAACTCTCTCTCTCGCTGTCTCACTCCACTGTTTTCACTCTTTCTCTCCTGACAACCCACTCGTCTCTCTTTCTCTCTCCACCCACTGTTTTCACTCTCTCTCCTGACAATTCTCTCTCTCTCTACTCTGTCGCACTCCATTGTTTTCACTCTCTCTCTCACAATTCTCTCTCTCTCTCACTCTGTCTCACTCCACCCGTTTTCACTCTTCCTTTCTCGCCTGCCTCACCCACCGTTTTCACTTCATTTATAGGTTATATTCTTCAAGAATCAATGGATGTTGCATCTGCTGATTGCCTTTTTAAAATGAATCACTAATCACATTAAATAAATCACAACCCCCTAAATGATTTTGTCGCCAACAGAATAACTGGTTTTACGCAATGATCCTGAAAACTTGGGGAATTCTGGGGTTAAGTGGGTTAAAATAGTCCTAGAAGTCACAGAGGGTATATAGAGGGACATGCCAGAAATGCAGAATTTTTAGCACTTTTGCAAGTCTTTATTCATATAAAAATCTGATTTATTGAATTTTACATGGGTCTATATTAAAGGGCAATTTCATTTAATATAACAGGCTTTTAAAATTGCAATATTGTTGCACAATTTGTATGTAGCCCTTTAAAGCATAAGAGGTTGAAAATGGCACTGATAAACGCCTAAAATTGGCACGCAGTGGCTGTACAGTAACATGCTATACATGACTTCAGACCACAGGCCTCTACGCTTCAGAGGACTAAATGTATTGAAAGTATGGGACATTGAGGACTATAATAAATACTGCTTGATGTCATACAAGCAAAAAAAAACACCTATGAGTCCAAATGTGCACTTCAAATGTTCTTATTATAAACCTCATGTCAAATACAGTGTCAACATTTATGATCACTATATTTGATGTAGTTACAAGATGACATGACGTCATACCTCAAGGTTATTCTGAACAGAATGAGCCTGTTTTTGTCTACTGAACAAATTTAGCCGCGGGCATACGCACCTGAATGCACTCATGATTCTGGCGCATCAAAAATTACAATCTGCTCCCAGGAATGTTATTGTTAAAGCCTAACTCTGTAATATACTTTTGCAAAATTCTAGCTAATCATGTTGGCAATAGAACCAGATGATGCCATCTTCCTAAAAATTGTCTCAGGTGTTGTCAGGCCATTGTTCTGATGTTTGAAGCTCCTCGTTGAGAATTTCACACCTCTGTGTGGGGGTTTGCCAAAGCTGCTAGGGTTTAGATAGGAATTATAATTATGTCCAGTAGTCTGAATTGTAGAGGGATGAGGAGGCTCAGTTTGTAGAGTATGGTATTTGCAATGCCAGGGTTTAGGTTTAGATTCACTGGGGGGCAGGTATGAAAAAAAATACCAACACAAAAATATATTATTAAGTCACCTGAATAAGAGTGTCTGCTAAATTACTAAAAATAAACTACAGGGGGTGCCCATGGATGCCTATGTTACTTATCCAAAAATGCTGCAATGCTGTGTTGATCTGCTGTGGGAGGTGTTTTTCTCCAGCACAGCAACCTCCCTCCTCCTTGACCTAACAGCATAATGCAAGGAGAATGGCATGTTATATAGAAATATTGATTTGGAGAATGGCGCATTATATATGAACATTCATTTGGAAGACAATTGCCCACCCATGTGTTGTCGCTCAGGCCATTGCTCTGATGTTTGAGGCTCATCTAGTTAAGGGATTTGTTAAATGTCTGTGGTTTACACATGTGGGTTTTATGTCCAGAAGTCTGAAATTAATATTTCCAGATTATGCAGTTAAAGTAATATAAAGAGCAAAATATGTGAAGATCAGCAGGCTCTGAATGACAGAAGTTTCACCAAATCTACTTGAAGCAGAGAAACTGTAATGCTGGAGAAGCTGACGAATCTACTTTGAAGTGCAGAAAAATATGAAAATTATTTTTTCAAAACAGAAATGGAAAAAGAAGATATAAGTGCAGGATGCACTTCATAAGGATCAAAAGATTGAATCATGGTCACATTTCCTCGCTTGCCAGGGAGCTCCTCCAAAACGTGGACGGATTCTGTGGTTTAGAAGAAATGATACTCAGGAGGCAAAGTAACCTAGCTGCCGAGTATACCAGGTGATGTTGGACAGGTTTTCACTCACACACACACAGACACACTTGTCTAATTTGTAATACAAACTGATTTGGTTGTAATGACAACCACCACACAGGTGAGATCCACGCGTTCTTTCAACTTTTTCAAATAGGAAAACCAGATTTTTATCCGCTTTGTTTTTTATAAAGCTAGAAAAAATATATATATAAAAAAAATAAAAAAATATGAAGAAATATGCATCACTAACTGTAAGTCTGTCGGATAAGAGGTTCAGCAAAATGATCACCAAAAAAATTAAAATTATTTTTTTTCATAAATATGAAAATGAAAAAGACGACTACCAGGTGTGAACGTGATAATTTACCACGTGCTCGTAGCTGAAACACGCCTTTAAATGACCAGTGGGGTCAATCCGGTGGGGGTGATAACTGCCTGAATGGATGGTGAGCCACTAATCTACGGAAGCAGAGAGAAAACCGTAATGTTGGAGAAGACGACCTACTTTGGAAGCAGAAAAAATGAAAAATTATTTTTTCAAAATTATTAAAATGAAAAAAGAAGACATGGGGCGTATGGGGACGATCGCTTAAGCGGACCGGCATATTGAACGGTCGGCGAGCTTGCCAGGACCCGATAACGCGGACGGATCCTTTATTTATAAGAAATGATACTGGGAGGAGACAGAGAGAGGCAGAGGGGACTCTCCAATCCCACTGACCTCACTGTTGGGTACATGCTGTCTGAACTATTTTCAGAGAAT
>NW_025540505.1:0-5280 GCF_020615455.1 Coregonus clupeaformis | reverse complement strand
TTGGCCCATTCCTCCATGCAGATCTCCCCCCAGAGCAGTGATGTTTTTGGGGTTGTCGTTGGTCAACACGGATCTCAACTCCTCCAAAGATTTTCTATGGGGCTGAGATCTGAGACTGCCAGACCACCCTAGGATCTTGAAAATGCTTCTTGCTCTAAGCTACCCTTTGTTGCCCGGGCGGTGTGTTTGGGATCATTGTCATGTTGAAAGACCCAGCCACGTTTCATCTTCAATGCCCTTGTTGATGGAAGGAGGTTTTCACCAAAATCTCACGATACATGGCCCTATCTTTTTTGCACGATCAAATTGTCTTGTTTTGTACGCCTGGTTCAAAATTATAAAATGCAGGACGACAGGATATTTATAAACGTAGCTCTTTATTAACTAGCTATAACCCTGCCATGTCCATGTGTCTCTGGCCATGATCATCTTTATGAATGACCCTCACCACCTGGGTGGTCTTAACCAATCATAGCACAGTATGATATGACAGTATAATGCATCCAATAACAATCTCAGTATGCTGACACATATGAATATTGCATCCCCTTCTTTTAAAAAAGAAAAAATATGTGGAACAATAAAGCGTCTTTTGAAAATATGCTCTGTAGTTTGAACTCGAGGTAAGTAACCATTTAAACTGCAACCAACCACATAACAGGACAAACAATGATTCACATACTGTTACTTTAGAACAAATATTTCTCAGCAACTCGGCTTTTCACTGTAGCAATGATGTCTCAACATATCAAACAAATACCATGTACCAAAACATTTCAAGTTAACTTTCAATAACAAGTTTACAGTCTGGGAACTCTTTAGGGTAGCGATCCGCCTACACCTCTTTGACATTTCACAGGTCTAGGACAGCTCTAGGCTTGACCTCTCTTCCTGACCTTGTGTGATAAGTGAAGCTGAGCATGCTTCTGTGTCGCTCTAACAGTTCTTGTGGTGTTGCAGTGTAAGTTATGGTGTATGCTTGTGTTGTGTCTGTGTTTATCCACCTGCCGTTCTTTCTTAGGGGAACAGATCATCTCGCAGTGTGTTGTTCTTTTGTGCTCAGTAGGTTGACGACGTATTGCGACGGCACACCGCTTCTTCTCGCGGTGCTAACGCTATGAACCGCCCAGTGTCAGTGGTGATGATTATCGGCTGCCGGCTTGTAGTAGCCATGCTCCTGGATTCTAACTCGACTCTCCGCTGCTCAGCGGTGGCAGTGGTCTGGCTGACCTGTCGTAGTATCGCTTTTGCCGTTGTTGGTTCTGTGCATCGCTTTTGCATGCACTTCTTGTAGCTTTCGACGACCCCTGAGTAGTTGTAGCTAAGTGGTTGGTGCTGGGAAGGATTGAGCTAAGTCTGCGGCTCATCAACAGCTGGGCTGGTGATTTGAAGTTGTCAACTGAGTGTTGGTGGTATTCAAGGAGACTGAGGTAGTCTCTCTTGTCTGCTTTTGCTTTGTCCATGAGTGATTTAGCGATCTGCACAGATTTTTTTCAGCAAGGCCTAATACTTTTGAGGGTAATGTGGGCTTGTGGTGATGCGTGTAAGTAACTCCCATGCTTTTGAAGAAGGATTCAAACTATTTGATTTGTAACAGGGCCCATTGTCAGATATTAAAGTCTTCTACAATGCCATGCCTGGCAAAGGCTGCTTTCAGCTTGTGTATCACAGCTGCAGATGTGGTGCCGTGAAGCTTGTCGAGTTCGAAGTATCTGCTGTAGTAGTCCACTGTTATAATGTAGTCCTCGTTGTTCCACGCGAACAGATCGTGTTGCTCACGACCAAGGCCAGGGTCGGTCTGGGATACGCGGGTGAAACATTGGCTCTTTGGTGTTTGAGGCGCGCTGCTCAAGACAGGTGGGGCGATTAATTAATCCAACCATGTCCTCTTATTTGTTTGCACATTCCGGGCCAAAACAAAATGTCCCGTGTTCTCTGTTTGCATCTTTCTCCATGCCCATGTGTCCAGTATGGATCTTTGTCAAAATCTCTTTCCTTTGGGAGACTGGTAGGAATGATGATTTTCTTCCTTTGAAAATTATTCCGTTGATCTGTGATAAGTTCGTCACGATGGTTCCAGAACCGAGAAGCTCTGAGGGCATTTTTCTCCCTCTCCTTCAGGCCATCCTGACTGTATGACTTTCTCAGCTGGGTGAGTTGAGTGTCTTTTTCTGTTTCTGCTCGGATCCCCTTCAGTTTTGTGTCACCAACTGGTAAGTTGGCTGCACACAGTGTGCACCTGCATGTCCATGCTCTTCACTGGAGGCTGCTGTCCTTGTAGGCAAGAAACTTCCTGAGAGTGTGTCTTGCGGCCAGGGATGTCTTTGCCTGGATGGTGAGTGATTGTGAAGCTCGTATTTTTGGGAAGTTGAAGGATCATTCTCTGTAGCCTTGGCGGGGCTGCGGCAAGTTAACGGTTTCCTCATGATTGACTCGTAGGGGCTTGTGGTCTGAGATTCTACAATGACTTGTCGCCCATAGGGACATGTGATGGAAACGCTTTACATCCGTTCTAACAGAATGGCATACAGCTCCTTTTCGATTTGAGAGTTTAGTTGATTTCACAGTTTGAGAGATTTGGAAGCGTAGCCGATGGGTTTTCCTTCTTGCAGTAGCACTGCTCCCTCTAGTCCATACTTCCGACGCTGTCCACCTGGAGTCTGAGCTCTTTGTTGGGGGCCGTAGTAGGCACAGGATTGGTCCTGGTTCTCTCGTGATCAGTCTTTCACTTTCTGGAAAGTTCGTGTTGGTTGTCCCAGAGGAACTCACTGGACTGTTTAGCAGCTGACGAGGGTGTATTATTAGCATTGGAGAGGCTAAAGGGTGCGAACTTGGCTACAGTAGTTGACCGTGCCAAGCACTGTTTCCAGCTCTTGCGCGGGTTCTTTGGTGGCTCCATTTCCTTTATGGCTGAGATCTTTCTGCGGATTCACGATTCCATTCTCGCTGGAGAAGATGTCCGAAGTAGCTGACCTCTGTAGCGCCGACTGTGCTCTTTCCTCGAGCTGGAGCCGACTCCCCTCTCGAGGGACCTTTGCAGCATCGCGAGGTTTCTGTCGTGTTCCTTTTGGTTCGACATTACAGACAAGGGATGTCGCTCCACAATTGCCATTTCATCTGCCGCCCGAGTCTTCGTGATCCTCGCCCGATTTTCGCTGAAACTCGCCTTGGGCCGAGATAATCCCAAAGGCAGGCGTACGAACCTGGTAAAGCAAATACGCCCAAACGGTGTGTTGAACGTTGTACAGAGCTTAGATGACTCTTCTGTGAGCTAGACAGCCTAGCAGCCTGGATTAAGGCCCATGACACTGAAGAAGCTGCGCCCGCCGGCTTGTGTGTGATGCCATCTAAGTACGGTAGGGGGTAATGGGGGAGCGGATAGTCTTGTTCAAGTCTCTTGGCTCGAGACATACTCTGAGCTTGCCTGAGTGGGTTCTCCTCCACCACCACTCAACGCGCTGGACCCAATCCGGTCAGGTTCTGTAACCTTTGGTGACGATGTCAGATTGCTCCATGCTCTCCAACTCTTTCTTCAGACGGGCGCGAAGAGCAAGTGGAATCTTTCTTCGGTGGGTAGACCACAGGGGTTAAGGGTTCTGGGTCAAGGTGAATGGTACATTCTCCTGAATATTCTATTCCTGTAAAAAACATCAGGCAAACTCCTCCATGACATTCTTCTATCTCTACTGGTGCTGTCTACTGATAAAACTAGTTTGGATAAGGTCCATGTCTAAAACATGCTTTTAAGACCTAGCACTGGCAGGTGCCGGAGTGTCACCAACGCAAAAGTCCAACATCATGTCCCTTTCCTTGTATTTGCATTTGAGAGTGCATGTGCCTTTTTACTGGGAGCTGTTCAACCACCATAACCAGTCAGTCATGCGCGTGGTGGGCTGTAGCTCACACTCAGATGCTAAGCTTCTGTACTTTACTCAGAGGAATAATGTTTACTTTGTGCACCAGTGTCTAGTTTGAATATTAGCTCTGGTGCCTTGTCTTCCTATCTCAATGTCAGCAAAGGCTTGCTCTGTTCTTGCTATCCGGACTTTTCTTGTGTCACTGAATCCTAATAAACAAAGTTCAAGCTACTTGACCCTTTTGATTGAAACATTTCATCTTCACTCACTGTATGTACTGTTTTTCCACGGTAAACTCTGCACACTTTTGCAAAGGATTCCATTTTTCTACACTATTTAGTACACTTGTTGTCTTTTAGCTGGGCAATTCCTGTTCGCCATGCAATTTTTGTATCCACAATATCCACATGTTTTGGGCGCGTTGGGAGTCTGTGTCGCTCTGTTTTGGAGTTCTGTCTGTCTCCGTTCCTGAAACATGCTTTCTGGGCACTGGAGGTGTGCTTTGATGTCTGCCTGACTGGTGCACTGCTTGTTCACGTGATGCGACTCGTGGGCGTGAAATGGTTTTCATCTTGAACCTGTAAGTATCAGGAGATCTGGTTATGATCGATAGCTTTGTCCAGCGTTAACTCTGGATCCAACATTCAAAGCTTTCTCTCTCACTTGCGGTGAGTGTATTCCAAATACAATACGGTCCCTGACCATCTCATCCTTGTTTGCATAATCAAATAGCTCTTTTCACAAGCAGACGCAGCTCAGTGACAAACTCAAGTTCAAAACGATTCGCTAGCGACTTTGTACTTTCTCATGGAATTTGTACCCGGCGAAAATTGTATTGGTCTTTGGCACAACATATGCTTCAAAACGATCGTAGTATGTTTTTATGTACCTTTGATTCAGCCTCGGCAAGGGTCCATGTGTTGTAAATGTCTTCTCCCTTTTTTCACCGATCCAGAGGAGCAGGTAGCTGCACCTTTCCTCTTCTCCTCTTTCCTTCATGAGGACCCTGAACATCAGCTCCAACATGCTGTTTGAATTTACGCCATGCATCGGGTGTAGATTTTAGACCCCCAATCCATTCGAGGTGAAGGAACTCCCAAAATCCATCTTTTAGTCCTTTTATTGACACCATGTCTTGTTTTGTACTGCTTTGTACAAAATTATAAAAATGCAGTGACTACAGGATATTTATAAACGTGGCTTTTATTAACTTGTAATGTTAACTGGCATGTCCATGTGTCTCTGGCCATGACTATCTTTAGAATGACCCTCACCACCTGGGTGGTCTCAACCAATCATAGCACAGTATGATATGACAGTATAATGCATCCACGACACCCAGTACGCTGACACATATGAATATTGCACAGTCGCCCCGGTCCCTTTGCAGAAAAACAGCCCCAAAGTATGATGTTTCCACCCC
>NW_025540504.1:0-5281 GCF_020615455.1 Coregonus clupeaformis | reverse complement strand
GAGAGAGAGACAGAGAGAGAGGACAACGAGAGAGAGGGGGGGGGGGGGGGGGGGGAGTGGGGGGGTAGAGAGAGAGAGGGGGAGACAAAACAGCGTAGCGAGAAAGATGAGAAGAGGAGAGAGAGAGAGAGAGAGAGAGAGAGAGAGAGAACAGAACAGAAGCGAGAAGAAAGATGAGAGAACATAGAGAGAGAGAGTGTCACGAGTTGCTAAGCCAGAACCCAGAAGCAGACCAGGACAAGGTAAGTTGAAGCGAGGTGAGTGTTTATTACAAATTCAAGAGTGATGCTGAATAATCCAGGGAACAGAGCGGGGCGTTGAGTTAGTTGTTGGGGGTTGCAGTGGTTGATCCCATCCTGGGTCGCTAGCCGCCGACCCAGCGGGTTGATGAAGGTTCGGTGGGTGACTGCAGATGACAAGTAACAAACAAAGGTGCAAAAACCAACAAAACTAGCACGCTAGGCTCTAAACTGATACTCTGGTAAACCTACTGTTCATGGCTAACGATCCGGCAGGACTATGTTAGTGCCCAGAGCCTAAGAAGGGTGATGATCAGGACCAGGTGTGCAGATTGCTGATGGGATGCAGGTGCGGAAATCAAGAAGCTCCCCTTCCCGAACCCTCGGGAACTGCAGAATCCCAAAAAAACTATCACCAGACTGGACCCACTCGCACTGCCGGGATCGTTACAGTACCCCCTCCGCCCAGGCGCCACCGGGCGAGACTCCCGGGAGCGCGCAGGGATGGAGCGGTAGAAGTCACTCATGAGTCAGCATCTAGGACCTGTCGCCGCGCGGGATCCACCTCCTCTCTTCAGACCATTCTCCCTCCCAGTCCACGAGATGCTCCCCCGGCCCCGCCGTCTGGAATCCATGATGCGGCCCTGCCGTGTAGGCAGACCACCTCCGATCATCCGAGGGGGGGGGGGGGGAGGCGGAGGAGGCAACAGAGGGACTGAGGAAGACAGGCTTGAGGCAGGAGACATGAAAGGTGGGATGACTCTGACTCCTCGTAGTTTGAGTCAACTGCCACTGATTGATCACCTTCTCCACCACAAAGCGGACCATACCTGTAACAACTTCCCTAGACTCAGTCCGTAGAAGATCCCGTTAGCCAACCAACCCTATTTATGGTGGGAGGGGGATCCGGCGGCGACCCCGGCTGACCCCTCCAAACTCTAAGGGTGCCTTTCTGGCCCGATGCCAGTCAGTGGCAACAATTGGGCCTAACGACACAGGCTCCCTTCTCCTGAGAAGCGGGGAGGTTGGTAGCCATACAGGCACTGGAGGGGGAGACATCCCAGTGGCAGATGTAGGGGAGAGTATTGTGGGGCATACTCAACCCAAGGCGCCTGGGAGCCCAGGAGGTGGGGGTTGGAAGAGACCAGACAGCGTAGCGTGATTCCTCTTCTGGTTTGCTCTCTCCGCCTGACCATTGGATTGGGGGTGAAAACCAGATGTAACTACTGCTTAGCTCCAATGGCCAAACAGAAGGACTTCCACAGTTCAGAGGTAACTGAGTTCAGCATATCACTGCAAACCGTACTCCTCCCTCCATCTGTCTCCGAGGCGGGGGAAGCTTGGCAATTGCACAAGTGGAACTTGCCTGAATCTGTCCCCGATATCACGACCCGTGTTCCCCTCAAGCGGCAGCGGCAGTGACGAAGTCCAGGCCCCAGATGCGACCATGGTCGCGGGGAATAGGAAGGGGGTGAAGTAGTCCAGAGCTGCGATTGGTACTCTTTTCTGCGCACACACTGGACGGGCAGCAACAAAACCCGATATCCTCGGCCATGCCGAGCCACCAGCGTCTGCGAAAAAGCCATTGTCCGACCACCCAGGGTGACAAAGCCATCTTGCTGGCGTGGGACCATTTGAGGACAGCAGGGCGAACCGACTCGAAGCACAAACAACACCCGGGTACCTTGGGACCGGCTGAGTCGAAGGCCGCCCACACCTCCTCCTCAATCTTCCCATACTGCTCCCCCGCGCGGTTCGGGGGAGAGACTGTCTCGATCTTGACCCACTCTCCTCCGTCTTGAAACATCCGGGACAGTCGGCTTCCGTTCTTAGATCCAGCGTCAGACTTAATCTCCGAAAACAACGCCCACCTGGCCTGGGTTGATTTACCGATTTAAGCAAGATTCTTGTGGTCAGTCCAGACAATAACGGTTGCTCCGCCCCCTCCACCAGTGGCGCCACTCCTCCAGGCAATTTCCCCCGAGCTCCCGGTTACCCACATCGTAATTCCTCTCCGCTGCGGCGAAGTAGTAGGCGCAGGGATGGAGTTTACTGTCCGTGAGCATCCTCACAATGCCCAACTCCCACATCACCGTCCACTTCAGCGGCCAGACTGGCGGGCCGTGTCGGTTGAGAGAGAGATCGGTGCGTTGGTGAATCGCCTCTTCAAATCCAAAGCATTTCGAACCGCCTCGGATTCCCCTTGAAGGTCCCTGATACTTCAAGGAGTTAAGCGGCCACCTCGGCTCGTAATCCCGGATGAATCTGCGTAAAATTCGCAAACCCCAAAAAATCTCTGCTGCAATCTCTACCCGGGCTCCCATTCACCCTCTAACCTTCTCCTGGTCCATCCTAATCTCTCCCCTGGAGTATGTACCAGGATGTGTGTTGCGTAAAACTCGCACTTCTCGGCCTTCACGAACGGCGATTCTCCAACAATCTGCAACCCCGGACATGCTGACGTGGTCGGAAGGTTCTGAAAATCAGAATGTCATCCAGGTAAACAAACACAAAAGACTATCATATCTCTAGGACGTCTTCACCATACTCTGAATACCGCTGAGCATTGGTCATCAAACGGCATCACCTGATACTCAAGTACCCATCGGTGTATTAAACCCGTCAACCACTACGTCCCCCTCTCTGATCCGACCTATCGCATTGCGTAAGTCTTTGTAACCCGTAGCAGCACCTGTGGGAGTCGAAGCAGAACTCATCGGGGCAGGGGATACTTGTTCTTGACCGTGATGTCATTCCACCCCCGATAATCAATACGTCGAAGAAACCATCCTTCTTACCCACAAAGAAGAATCCTGCCCCCAGGGGGTGATGACGGGGGACGAGCGAGACCAGCAACATAACTCCTTGATTAGGTCTCCAAAGGCCTCACGTTCAGGTCGGGAGATACTGTATAAACCTTCCCTTGGTAACGCTCCAGGGAACAGGTTGATGCTCAATCTAATGGTCGGTGTCGCTTCTCTTATAACTCCCAAATCGTATATGTCTCGGGACCAGGACAATCTGGGGTTCAGCTCAATCACCTGACTGGAGCCGAATGGGGGCCAGGCAGTCTTGAACAGTTAGCATACAATCAAGGCTCCAACTCGTTTACCTTGCCCGTCACCCAATCAGCGTGGGATTGTGTTCCTTCAGCCAGGGGTATCCAAGGACCAGAGGAACATGGGAAGGCGGCAGAATGAAAATAAATCATCTCATATTCCCAACCCATCTTAAGTTCATCTCCTTCGTAATACGTGCCAACTACTGCCGTTCGTGTCTTCAATGCTTCCGGCAATTGCTCCTTGGAAACCCCGCTGTTCCACCAACTTTCGGCATCAAAAACCCGCCCGGCACCTGAATCATAAAGCGTTAATCGCCAAGCTCTGATTCCTGTTCCAGGGTAGCCGGGAAAGCGGGAGTTCTGACAGAGGTACTGAGAGAGTTGAAACTGGCTCGCTAAAATCCTCCCAATTTACTGAGCCGGGCGGTTCGCGACCGCCGGGGAACAGTGGAGATGTAATTCCCGAGCTACCACAGTAGAGCCAGCAGTTGGTCTTACGTCTATGTTGGCGCTCCTCCTTGGTTAACCCGTGCCCCCCCACTTGCATGGTTCAGAAGTCGGGAGAGGACCTCTCCACTAATCCTTTGTATGAAATATCGGCGTGTTCCTTCCCCACCCACCCCTGATAATATCGATTGGGCCACCCCATTGCTTCTCCCTCCTTCGCTCTCGACTCATTATCCACCCCGAATAGACAAGGCTACCAAGCTGTCCAGGTCACTAGGCTCGGATAGGAGATCAACTCATCCTTGAGCTGCTCCGACAACCCTGGTAAGCCGCTTGCAAACTCCTCGTTCCACCCCACTCTCTCCCCACCAACGTCTTGAACTCGATCCAGTCGGCCCCCCTGAGTTCCTTGGTGAAGCAAAACAGGCGCCTAGCTCTCCCATTCCCTCGGCCGGAATGGTCGAAGACTTCCTCATCTCGGCATAACCCTGGTATGAACCATGCAGGGGTCTTGTATGCGTTCCCAAAGCGGCTGAAGCCCACTCCAGCGCTCGACCACGCAGCAACGCAATCACAAAGGCTATCCTAGCCTTGTCTGTGGCATAAGAGTAGGGCTGTAAGATCGAACCACTAATCCACACTGCATAAGGAAGCGCCATCTTCATCCTATCTATCCGCGTCGGAGCCTTGGGCTCACGGAAGGACACCTCCAAAGGCGGCAGGCGGGATGGGTAACGGTAGTGATCCTCCCGGACTTGCGTTGGTTCTGGACCTCCGTCAGACCTAGAAAGGTTCGAACTGACAACCGATCTCCTGTAGTACCGTGCTATGATGGCCCAACATCTTCTCCTGATGTAATGGCATAGGCGAACAGAGTCCAGGTCCGCTGGAGTTCATTACTGGCCGGATCGTTCTGTCACTTCTAAGCCACCCAGCGCGACCAACTATTGAAGGTGAGTGTTTATTACAAATTCAAGAGTATGCTGAATAATCCAGGGAACAGAGCGGGGCGGCGTTGATTAGTTGTTGGGGGGTGCAGTGGTTGATCCCATCCTGGGTCGGCAGCCGCCCGACCGCCAGGCAGAGGTTGGATGAGGTTCCGGGCGGGTACTGCAAATGAACACGGGGTAAGTAAGCAACAAACCAACAGGGTGCAAAAACCAACAAAATAACGCTAGGCTCTAAGACTGATACTCTGTAAACCTACTGTTCTGGCTAGCGATCCGGCGGGGACTGGATGTTAGGCCAGAGCCTAGAGAAGGGTGATGATCAGGACCAGGTGTGCAGATTGCTGATGGGATGCAGGTACGGAAATCAAGAGAGCTCCCGACGTTCCCAACTAAACTCAGATCACAACAGAAAAACTAGTCACCAGACACCCACTCAACTGCTGATCTTACAGTGAGAGAGAGAGAAGAGAGAGGGGGAGGGGGGGGAGGGAGGAGGAGAGAGAGAGGGGGGGGGGGGGAGAGGGGGGGGGGGGGGGGGGGTGAGAGAGGGACGACGGGCGAGAGAAAAATAGAGAGAGAGAGAG
>NW_025540503.1:0-5282 GCF_020615455.1 Coregonus clupeaformis | reverse complement strand
TGTCACGCAGCCACAAAGCCAGAAACCCAGAAGCAGACCAGGACAAGGCAAGTTGAAACGGTTGGTGAGGTTTATTACAAATTCAAGAGTGATGCTGAATACAATCCAGGGAACAGAGCGAAGTATGCGTGATTAGTTGTTGTGGTGCAGTGGTTATCCATCCTGTCGGCAGCCGTAATTACCTCAGGCAGAGGTTGAATGAAGGTTCCGACGGTGACTGCAGATGGAACAAAACGAGGTAAGTAAGCAACAAACTAACAAGGCCAAAAACAAGTCAAAACTTAACGCTAGGCTCTAAGACTGATACTCTGGTAAACTCACTGTCTGGTGGCTAACGAATCCGCAGGGGACTGGACAATGAAGGCCAGAGCCTAAGAAGGGTGATGATCAGGACCAGGTGTGCAGATTGCTGATGAATGAAAAGGGAAATCAAGAGAGCTCGTGGGAGTTGCTCCCCGAACCCTCAGGGAAACTGGAGGATCACGAACAGAAAACCTAGTCACCAGGACAGGACCCGACCAGACTGCCGGGATCGCTTACAGTACCCTCCTGTTTAACGCCACCGGGCGGACTCCTGAGCGCCAGGATGGAGGCGTAGAAGCTACCGATGAGGTCAGCATCTAGGACCTGTCGCCAAGGAATCCAACTCCTCTCTTCAGACCACACCCTCCCAGTCCACTGGCAGATACTGGAAACCCCGCCCTCCGGAATCCATGATGCGACGCACCGTGGCAGATTCACCTCCGATCATCCGAGGAGGAGGAGGAGGAGGCGGAGGAGGCAACAGAGGAATTTGAGGAAACAGGCTTGAGGCAGGAGACATGAAAGGTGTGGATGGACTCTGAGCGTCTCGTAGTTTGAGTCGAACTGCCACTGGATTGATCACCTTTTCCACCACAAACGGACCAATGAACTTCGGTAACAACTTCCTAGACTCAGTCCGTAACTGAAGATCCTGCGTGGCCAACCAAACCCCATTCAATGTATAGGTGGGAGCGGGATCCGCGACGATTCGCCTGGAGCTGGATACTCGGTCCAAATCCCAAGGAGTGCCTTTCTGGCCCGATGCCAGGGAACCGTGGCACCCATTTAATATGGGCCTGAACAGAAGGCACTGAGAGCTCCTTCTCCTGAGAAGGGAACAGGGAAGGCTGGTAGCCACAGGCACTGGAAGCGAGACATCCCAGTGGCAGATGTAGGAGAAAGTATTGTGGGCACATTCAACCCAAGGCAACTGAGACCCAGGAGGTGGGGTTGGAAGAGACCAGACAGCTGAAGGTGATTCCATCTTCTGGTTGGCCTTCTCCGCCTGACCATTGGATTGGGGGTGAAAACGAGATGTGAGACTGACTGTAGCTCCAATGGCCAAACAGAAGGACTTCCAGACAGCAGAGGTAAACTGAGGCCACGGCTTCTGGAAACGATATCACTTTGGGGCAAACTGCGGACCCTGAAAACCTCCTTAACTAGGATCTCTTTGACGCTTCGTAGGCAGAGGGAAGCTTTGCAATTGGCACAAAGTGGGCGAACTGCTGAATCTGTCCACGATAGTCAGAACGACCTGTATTCCTCAGAAGGGCAACTCCAGTGACGAAGTCCAGGTCAGATGCAACCATGGTCGCTGGGAAGAAAGGGGTGAAGTAGTCCAGAGCTGGGCCTATTGGTACTTTATTTTAAGCATACACTGGGAGCATAGCAACAAACTCCCCGCAGTATCTCGGCCATGGCAGTTACCAAAAACGCTCAAAGGGCTGAAACGTCATTGTCCGAGAGCTTACGCCAGGGTGACAAGCCATCTTGCTGGCATGGGATCATTTGAGGACAGCAGGACGAATCACTCAGGCACAAACAACCGACCGGGTGTACTGCTACTGGACCGGTGGCTGAGTCCGGGCGGCCGCCAGCAATTCTCCTCAATCTTCCACATAACTGCTCCCACGACGCAGTTCCGGGGGAGAATTGTCTCGGTCGACCCACTCCCGTCTTGAGAACATCCGACAGAAGGCCCTCGCCTTGCTGCTCTTAGATCCAGGTCGAACGGCCAGGGAAAACTGAATCGTCCAAAACAACGCCCACCTGGCCTGGACGGGAGTTGAGACGTTAGCCGATTGCACGTAAGGAAGATTCTGTGGTCAGTCCAGACAATAAATGGTTGCTCCGCCTCTAAGAAATCAGTGGTTTTACCCTCCAAGGCAAGTTTCACCGCGAGAAGCTCCTCAAGCTACCTACATCAGAATTCCTCTCCGAGTGGCGAAAGGCGATTAGAGGAACAGGCGAGGGATGGAACTGCTGCTTAATATCAGCCGACAGGATGGCGCCAAATCCCCACATCAGACGCGGCCCACTTCAACGCATTTAACTGACGGGCCGTGTCCGGTTGGAGAGAGAACCAGGCGTTGGTGAATCGCCTTCAAATCCAGAAACGCCGATCCGCTCCGATTCCACTTGAAGGTCCTGATACTGAAGTCACAGTTAACGGAGCGGCCACACGGCTGTAATCCCGGATGAATCTGCGTAGAAATTCATGAACCCCAAAAATCTCTGAGCCGTAATCTCGCATCGGCTGGGCCCATTCCAGAACCGCTCTAACCTTCTCCTGGTCCATCCTAATCTCCCTGGAGATGATGTACCCGAGAAAGGATGTCGGCGTGAAACCCCGCACTTCTCGGCCTTCACTAACAGGCGATTCTCCAACAATCGCTGCAGAACCTGCCGACATGTTGGACGTGGTCGGAAGGCTCTTCTCGCTGAAGATATCAGAAATGTCATCCAGGTAAACAAACAATAAAGAGACCGATCATATCTCTCAGGACGCTGCTCACCATACTTTGGAATACTGCTGGAGCATTGGTCAGTCCAAACGCACTACCTGATACTCGGGCGACCCATCACCGTGTATTGAAACCCGCTTTCAACCACTCGGCCCCCCTCATCCGATCATGTGATACGACATGAAGGTCTGCTTGGTGAACACCGTAGCACCCTGCGAGAGTCGGCAGAACTCATCAAGGGCAGGGGATACTTGTTCTTGACCGTGATGTCATTCAACCTCGATAATCAATACACGGGTCGAAGAGAGCCATCCTCTCACCCACAAAGAAGAATCCTATTCCCAAGGGGTGATGACGAGGAATTAACGTGACCAGCAGCTAGGGACTCTTGGATGTAGGTCTCCAAAGCCTCAATGCTCTGTGGCTGGAGATATTGTACATAATCCTTCCGTGGGGTAGACAGCTCCAGGGAACAGGTTGGATGGCACAATCATATGGCTGGGTGGGGGAGGGAGGACAGAGCCTTGCTTACTGGAAAACTTCCCCAAATCGGTGATGGGTCTCGGGAACCAGGACAAATTCAGGGTTTAGCCTCAATCACCTGACTGGGAACCGCCGAATGGGGGCAGGCAGTCTTGAGACAGTTAGCATGACAACGCTGCTCCAACTCGTTACTCCTTTGCCCGTCACCCAATCGAACGCGGGATTGTGTTCTTTCAGCCAGGGGTATCCGGCGATCAGAGGAACATGGGAAGACGCGGCAGAATGAAGAATGAAATCATTCCCAGAATGATTCCCGACAACCGCATTCGTAATCCTGCGTTCAGTCCTCATCGTGATACGCAGCAGACTACTGCCGCCCAGGAGTGGCCGCTCAATGGCCCCGCAATTGCTCCGAAAGCCCCAGCTGTTCCACCAACTCGCATCAAGAAAGCTCCGATCGGGCACCTGAATCGATAAAAGTCGCGTAAATCGCTCGCATCTGTCTACAAGGGTCAAACGGGTTCTGACAGGCAATTGAGAGAAGTTGAAACTGGCTCGAACAAAAGTCCTCCAACTTGTTAGCCGGCAGTTTGACGACCGAACAAGTGGAGACAAATGTCCTCGAGCTACCACAGTAGAGGCAGTTGGTCTTACGTCTATGCTGACGCCCCTGGCGTTAACCTGCCGCCCACTTTCAGGGCTGTTCAGAATCGAGAGAGGACTCCTCCACTAATCCTTTGTGGTGGAGAATGAGCGATTTGTCTCTGTCCACCACCCGACCACTGGGAACTGAGAAGCTGATCGATTGGACGGACCTCATTGAGCCTCCCCTCTCCGCTCCGGACTCGATTATCCACCCGAACAGACAAGGCGCTACCAAGCTGTCCAGGTCACTGATTCTGAATAGAGATCAACCCATCCTCGGGCTGCCTCACAGACCCTGGCAGGCGGCTGCTGTGACTCAGCCTCAACCTCACTCCACAGCCAACGTCTTGAACCTGATCACGAAGTCAACAAACTGCAATTCCCAGAAGCGAACAGGCGCCTAGCTGCGCCCCTCCTCGGACGGAATGGTCGAAGAGCTCATCTCGGCCGTGAACCCCAGAAGCCATGCAGGGCCCTAGTCGCGGGTGGTCTGCTGAAGCTCACCCAGCGCCGACCACGCAGTAACGCAATCACAAAGGCTATCCTAGCCTTGTCTGTGGCATACAAGGGCTGTGGATCTGATCACTGAATCCACACTGCATAAGGAAGAACGGCATCTTCCCAGCTTCCCCTCACGCCATCCGGCCGAACTGGTCACTTGGAAGACACAGTCTGCAGAAGTGGCAGGCAGATGGCAAACCGGTAGTGGGATCCTCCACCGAAACTTGCGTTGGTTCTGGACCGTCAGACCGTAGAAAGGTTCCAATCGACAATCACGACTCCAGTACTGCGGTTATGATGGCCCGCACAACTTTTCCGATGGTAATATCAGATAACAGAGTCCAGGTCCGCTGGGTTCATTACTGGCCGGATCGCTCTGGCCGCTTGTTGCTAAGCCAGAACCCAGAAGCAGACCAGACAAGGTAAGTTGAAACGAAGGTGAGTGTTTATTACAAATTCAAGAGTGATGCTGAATAATCCAGGAAATAGAGCGGGCGTTGATTAGTTGTTAGTAAGTGGTTGATCCTATCCTGGTCAGCCGCCACTACCAGAGGTTGGATGAAGGTTCCGGACGGTGACTGCAGATGGAACAAAACGGGGGTAAGTAAGGAATAAACTACCGGCAAAAATAACAAACACTAACGCCACTCTAAGACTGATACTGGTAACCTACTGTTCATGACACCCATCCGCAGGGACTTGACACAGTCAGAGCCAAAGAAGGGTGATGATCAGGACCAGGTGTGCAGATTGCTGATGGGATGCAGGTGCGGAAATCAAGAGAGCTCTCGGAGCGTTCCCCGAACCTCGGGAAACTGGAGATCAAAATGCACAGAAAACTTAGTCACTCAGGACAGGACCCGACTCCAGACTGCCGGGATC
>NW_025540502.1:0-5284 GCF_020615455.1 Coregonus clupeaformis | reverse complement strand
AGGCCCCTTGCTCGGCACCACCGCGCCAGTTCTGCCCACACATTTTCTATAGGATTGAGGTCAGGCATAGTGATGGCCACTCCAATACCTTGACTTTGTTGTCCTTAAGCCATTTTGCCAACTTTGAAGAATGCTTGGGGTCATTGTCCATTTGGAAGACCCATTTGCGACCAAGCTTTTAACTTCCTGACTGATGTCTGAGATGTTGCTTCAATATATCCACATCATTTTCCTTCCTCATGATGATATTTTGTGAAGTGCACTTAGTCCCTCCTGCAGCAAAGCACCCCACAGCATGATGCTGCACCGCTCTTCACGGTTGGGATGGTGTTCTTCGGCTTGCAAGCAACCTCCTTTTTCCTCCAAACATAACGATGGTCATTATGGCCAAACAGTTCTATTTTTGTTTCTTTGTACACTTTAACCTGCTTCTCCAGCATCTTCACAAGGTCCTTTGCTGTTGTTCTGGGATTGATTTGCACTTTCGCACTGGGGGCACGTTCATCTTTAGGAGACAGAACACGCCTCCTTCCTGAGGGTATGACGCAAGGCAAGGTCCCATGGTGTTTATACTTGCATATCATTAGTTTGTACAGATGAACATGGTACCTTCAGGAGTTTGGAAATTGCTCCCAAGGATGCAACTAGACTTGTGGAGGCTCACCATTCTTTTTCTGAGGTCTTGGCTGATTTCTTTTGATTTTCCCATGATGTCAAGCAAAGAGAGGCACTGAGTTTGGAAGGTAGGCCTTGAAATACATCCACAGGTACACCTCCAATTGACTCAAATGATGTAAATTAGCTCATCAGAAGCTTCTAAAGTCATGACATCATTTTCTGGAATTTTCCAACCTGTTTAAAGGCACAGACAACTTAGTGTATGTAAACCTTTAATCACTGGAATTGTGATACAGTGAATTATAAGTGAAATAATCTGTCTGTAAACAATTGTTGGAAAAATTACTTGTGTCATGCACAAAATAGATGTCCTAACCGACTTGCCAAAACTATAGTTTGTTAACAATAAATTTGTGGAGTGGTTGAAAATGAGTTTTAATGACTCCAACCTAAGTGTATGTAAACTTCCTAATTAACCATGTTGTAACTGCTGTGAGCTATGGGTGGTTGTCTCAGTCATTGTGGAATGGTTCCGCTGTCAGGTTCTCTTTCTATTTCCCAAAGAACTTACTCACTCTACCTTCCAATGGGTTTATTATTTTATCCAGCCAGATTGGAGTTAGTAGCCAAAGTCCCTTTATTGGTGGTGGTGGGTTGGCACGTTTGAACGTTTTGAGTGCAGCCCGCCGCGGATATTCAAGGATCTTTCGCTTTCTTCTCAGAAGTCATTGCTTAAGGTTGTCTCGGGTTGCTATGGCAACACTTCAACTCTGTAACCAATTAAAGTCAACCAGTATAAAACCAGAAGAGAGGGTGAGTGAATGGGCAGGATATTGGCTGTGTACCCCAATAGCAGAATAACATATACTTCATATAAGCCTTGATTACAATGTATATAGTGTACAGACTCAGTTCAAATACTATTTCAAATGTTTCATAATTCAATGATACAGCTAAGCCTGTGTCTGGAGTGCTAGGTGGAAGGGGCTTTACACTTTTTGGGACTTTTCTATTGGCTCCATTGCAACAGGCATGCTCAATCAAGAACAGATACAAGTATTTGGAATGATTTCCAAATAGTATTTGAACCCAGGTCTGATGTTCACATCCCTAAAACATTTATCCAGGTGCTGGTTTAGAGAGAGTAGAGTCGTGCAGTAGAAGAGCACACGAAACATGCACAGAGCCTGCAATTGATAGTTGATGCCTCTTTTTTCTATCAAGCCAGTGCTGTAGTCTACTGATTCAACACATGGTCAAATGTATTCCAGGAAAGAAAGGCTTTCTGATGCAAGGTGTGGTCAGCTGGGTGGAATGCGAGCACTTTATCGGGTGTGTCAGCTTGGTGTTGTGTGTGTGTGTTTTTGCGTGTATGTGTGTGTGCATGTGTGTCTGAACCATTTTAAAAACCTCTGATGACTTCTGCATCACTCAGCAACAGAGCAGGGTCAACTCGGCTCCCCTATCTGCCACAGTGCATCTGAGGACACACACACACACTCACACACACATACACACACTTCCAGATATGTGACAGAAAGTCAAAACGGCAGGATTCTGCCACTCCATGTATTCGAGTTGAAGATCAGTGTTGTAGCGTGTTGAGCAGACATATGCAGTGTGTTTAATGTGAATGCAGTCTGTCACGATCGTCAAAAGGAGCGAACCAATGCGCAGCGTTGCGAGTGAACATGATGACTTTATTATTTAAAGCAAAACTACGAAGAAAAACAAATAAAATGACGATACGTGAAGTTCAAAATAATTGATACAAACTAACAGCAACACGGAAACAATAACCCACAACACAAAGGAGAAAACACAGAATATATAGAGAGCCCCTAATCAGAGATAACGAAATGACAGCTGACACTCTGCTACCTCTGATTGGGAGTCATCGACCAATCACCACATGACACAAACAAAATGAAACTCACCCATCCCCAACACCACCAAATGAAATACACCCAAACACAAGAAAATGAACGCTCAATATAAACGCCCATAGAGCCAGAGTGTTAACAGTACCCTCCCAAAAGGTGCGAACTCCGGGCGCACCAACATCAGGACTAGGAGGGTCTGGGTGGGCGTCTGTCCATGGTGGCGGCTCTGGCCCCGGGTCGTGATCCCCACCCCACCACAGTCACAACCTGCTTCGTAGCCTCCTCCCAATGACCACCTCCACCTAACCCCACTTGGACTAAGGGGCAACCCCCGACTAAGGGGCAGCATCGGCCTAAGGCCAGCACTGCCAAAGGGGCAGTACCGAACTCACGGGCAGCACTGCCAAGGGGCGCCACCGACTCAGGGGCAGCACCGAACTAAGGGGCAGCACCGGCTAAAGGGCAGCACCGGGCTAAGGGGGCATCACCTGACTAGATGCATGGATCCTGGCTGGCTGGCTCTGGCGGATCCCATGGACGGCTCATGACTGGCGATCGCTCTGGCGAATCCTGGCGGATCGGCTCTGCCGATCCTGGCGGGACGGTCAATGATCCAGGCTGGACGGTTTCATGACGGTTGGACGGTTTCTGGCGGATCTCTGGCTGGACGGTTTTGGCGATCCTGGCTGGGACGGTTTCATGAATCCTGGCGGGACGGTTCTGGCGGATCCTGGCTGGACGGCTCTGGCGGATCCTGGCTAAACGGCTCGCGGATCCTGGCTGGGATCACTGGCGGATCCTGGCTGGACGGTTTCATGATCCTGGCTGGACGGCTCTGGGCGATCCGCTGGACGTCTGGCGATCCTGGCTGGACGGTTCTGGCGAATCCTGGCTGGAACTGCCGAAGCGGATCCTGGCGGGACGGTTTTGGCGATTCCCGGCGGGACGGCTCTGGGCGGATCTCTGGCGGGACGGTTCTGGCGGATCCAGGCTGGAGACCTGCTCATGCATCCCCCAAGCACTGCTCATGATCCTGGCTGGACGGCTCTGGCGGATCCTGGCTGGACGGCTCTGGCGGATCCTGGCCACCTGCTGTTGGATATCCTGCCAGAGGCTCTGGCGGATCCTGGCTGGACGAAGCCTGGCGGATCCTGGCTGGTACGGCTCTGGCGGATCCTGGCTGACGGCTCTACGATCCTGGCTGGACGGTTTCTGGCGGATCCTGGCTGGTCGTCGGCGATCCTGGCGGGACGGTTTCTGGCGATCCTGGCGGGACGGTTTCATGATCTCATGGACGGTTTATGATCCATGGATGTCTCGGGCGGATCCTGCTGGACGGTTTCAAGGATCTCCAAGACGCTCCCATGTGATCCCGGCTGGATTGCTCTGGATGATCCTGGCTGACCGTTTTGGCGATCTCGCGGGACATGCTCTGGCGGATCCAGGCTGGACTCTGCCTGGCGGACCCCGCTGATCGGCCTGGCGACCCTGGCTGGAACGGCTTCTGGCTGATCCTGGCTGGCTGGACGGATCTGGCTGCTCGCAGCGCTGGACGGATCTGGCTGCTCATGGCTGGCTAACGGATCTGCTCGCGGCTGGCTAACGGGTCTGGCTGCTCGCGGCTGGCTGATGGTGCTGGCTGGGCGGTTAGCTGGGGAGGCGACCCCAGCCTCGATTGCAGTCACCTTCCAGTGATCGCTCCCATCCGATGAGCCGCTTCCTGCTTGTCGAACCTGTAGCCTCCAGTCCAGCATAGGTTGCGCTGTCTCTTGCCAGATTCCATAGCAGGTGTATGATTCTGTCTGGCTGACGGCTCTGAAGGCTCATGGCAGACGGACGGCTTTGCAGGCTCAGTACAGACGGGCGGCTTATGCAGCGCTTTGGCAGACTAACAGTTCCAGATCGCCCTAGGGCAGACGGGCAGACTCTGGCCGGCTGGCGACGCACATCGCGGGACCTGGTGCGTGAATAGAAGATCGGTCCGGTGATCGAACACCACCACTGGCTTGAATCTGGGGATCAAGAATCGACCGGACCAGACCGGGAACACACTGCCAGTCTTTCATGTCAGCGACGAACAATCTTCTCCTTCCACTCGCTAATGGCTCTTGATTGCTACCCTGGGGGTGCTTGCTGCCCAGCTGCCTGCCATGTGCCTCCCAAAAACTTTCTGGGGGTTGCCTCTCTCCACGGGCTTCCAGCTCGCTCGCGCCTCCTACTGTTCCTCGGCTTTGGCCGCCTGCTCTCACGAGGAGGCGATATTCTCCGTTGTGCCCAAGCGATCCTTTCCACCCCAATAACTCTTTCCCATGTTCCGACCTTAGGGAGGCGCCCCATAACTCCTGTGTAGGTAGGTCCTGTTGCCGCTTGTTACGCTAAGCTTGGTCCTTTTTGTGGTGGGTTATTCTGTCACGATCGCCAAAAGGAGCTGACCAATGCGCAGCGCTATGGTAGTGAACATGATGACTTTATTATTTGCAGCAGTCGAAGAAAACAACAAATGACGATACGTGAAGTTCAAAATACTGATACAAACTAACAGCAACACGGAAACAATAACTCCACAACACAAAGGAGAAACACACAGAATATGGAGCATTCAAACTGACAACGAGCCGACAGCTGACACTGCTACCTCTGATTGGGAGTCATCGACTAATCACCACATGACACAAAAACAAAATGAAACTCACCCATCCCCAACAATCGCTCAAATGAAATACATCAAAACATACAGAAAATGAACAACCCTGGTTCAATATAAACGTCCATAGAGCCAGAGT
>NW_025540501.1:0-5291 GCF_020615455.1 Coregonus clupeaformis | reverse complement strand
CATTCAGGGTTATATTCACTTCAGAGTAGTCTAGATATCCTCTTTAAACCTAAAACATTTTCATGTTCCCCAGGTTACAGCCACAAAAGACAATCCCTAACCTCTGTGAGTGTGTTTATGTAAACACCTGTGTCCATAATGTTAGAACAGTTTTATGTTTCTATAATATCAAACCCCACCCATACTACTCTCCCCAACTCTCTTGTTAGACAAACTGAGGATAGTGGGGCCATTTTAAAATAACCCGTTCAGAAAATATGTTGGACACACACACAGACACACACACACGCACAAGCACACCAAAAACTATAAAAACCCCAAAAATACCAAAATAATTAAGTGAAACATAAATCCACCAACAGCTACTGTTAGAATGATAGTATTATACTTATGAGGTAAAATATTGCTTCTGGAGAAAAGCAACGGCTTATATTAGCTGTTGTCCAACAAGGCAGTGTTCAGTCAAAGCCTCCTTTTCTCAGAACACTGGGATGGTCGGATCATTTCCCCTCCTGACATTTCTAGTTGGGGAGCGTCGGGATGGAGGTGAGAAGCCGAGCTACTGTAGCCGGATTAGTCATACAGGAAAAGGAAGTTGAGGGCGGAGTGCACTTGGCTGTGTGGCCTTTCTATCAGTTGAGTCTGGCCTTTCTATCAGTTGAAATATGGCTTTTCATCTATCACGCTCTCTTTCGTTTCTCTGCTGGCTCTTCAGCTCTGTGTCCGTGTCCGTCTCTCTCTCTCTCTCTCTCTCTCTCTCTCTCTCTCTCTCTCTCTCTCTCTCTCTCTCTCTCTCCCTCTCTCCCTCCTCTCTCTCAATTCATTCAAATTTTAATTCAAATTAAACTTTATTATATAGGAAAGCATTAATATTAATATTTTCCAAACAAGTAAATATTAAACAATAAATACAATAATATTATACATTGCACTCAGAAGTTCCAAACAATAAACATTTCAAATGTCATGGTATGTATATATACAGTGTTGTAACAATGTGCAAATAGTTAAAGTACAAATAGGAAAATAAATAAACATAAATATGGAGTTTGTATTTACAATGGTGTTTGTTCTTCACTGGTTGCCCCTTTTCTTGTGGCAACAGGTCACACATCTTACACCTGTGATGGCAGGAGATGAGGTTATCAAAATTGGGTTTGTTTTTCAAATTCTTTAATGGATCTCTCTGTAATCTGAGGAAAATATGTGTCTCCTAATGTGGTCATACATTTGGCAGGAGGTTAGGAAGTGCAGCTCAGTTTCCACCTCATTTGTGGGCAGTGTGTACATAGCCTGTCTTCTCTTGAGAGCCAGGTCTGCCCTACGGCGGCCTTTCTCAATATAGGCTATGCTCACTGAAGTCTGTACATGTCAAAGCTTTCCTTAAGTTTGGGTCAGTCACAGTGGTCAGGTATTCTGCCACTGTGTACTCTCTGTTTAGGGCCAAATAGCAATCTAGTTTGCTCTGTTGTTTTGTTATTTCTTTCTCCAATGTGTCAAGTAATTATCTTTTAGTTTTCTCATGATTTGGTTGGGGTCTAATTGTATTTGCTGTCCTAGGGCTCCTATGAAGAGTCCTGTTTATGTTTGTGAACAGAGCCCCAACCCCACATAGGGGACTCTTCTCCAAGTTCATCTTTCTGTAGGTGATGGCTTTTGTTATGGAAGGTTTGGGGATCGCTTCCTTTTAAGTGAGGTTATAGGAATTTATCTTGGCTCTTTTCATGTTTTGGTAATTAGCGGGTATCGGCCTCTTTCTCCCCACTCTCACACTCTCTTTCCCCCTCTTTCTCTTCTCTCTCTCTCTCTCTCTCTCTCTCTCTCTCTCTCTCTCTCTCTCTCTCTCTCCTCTCTCTCTCTCAAACACACATCTCAAACATCCAACCCTATCATTTTCTCTGTCTCTGCCTAGGTTTTCTCACTCACTTCTGATACTGTTTCTAGTAGATTCCTCAGATCTAGCATCAGCTTAACCCTACTAAATCTTATCCCCTTAACCATTGGTGGAATAAAAAAACAAAAAAACTAACCCTGAACCACCATCTAGCGATACTTCATCCTCCCTCCTGGCTTCATCCAGAGAGGCAACGCTCTGATATGCATTCCAAAATAACACCTTACCTATAAATTACATCTACCTTTGACCAGGGCACTAAATAGGCAATGAATTGCCGATTGGAATGCAGAATTATTTCACTCAGTGATCTGCTATCATCCTCCAACACGGCCTATCGCGGCGTCGTTGATAGCAACGTCTCTAACCAAGCTTGTGTCCGGCGTCCTCGACAACTCTCGTTCCAAACGCCCAGAGCCAATGAGGTCTATGGCAAAAACTGAGTTTTCATCAAAAAATTAAATGGTTTAATGGCTAAATAATTAACAATTCACCAACATTAATTGCAAATGTGATTTTTCTAATCAGAAATCAAACTTTTTGTTCAGTTGTTTGTTAGCTGGTTAGCTAGTTCTCAGTGTCATTGGCCACCATTGGAACGTTGCTTACACTAAAAAAGCTAGGATGAGGTTTCTTCAGTGGTCTGAATGGGGAATTTGGCTTCCTGGTAAAATATTTGTCCAGAGTTTCCAACAGTTACCAAAGGGCGTGGCTTAGAGAATGGTCAATTGTCTTTCTGGGAGCCCCACGGAGCAATTATAAGGTCAGTGGTCTGAGATAATTGGCTTCTATTATCCTCCTCTGGATGAGTGAGCGCAAACAAAACTTCCAGAAGAGCAGGGGAAAAATGGTAATCCGCCTCCCGCTGTGGCGAGCCTCTCTGGGGCTACATGTGAAGAAACCACGCTAGGAAAGCGTACTCTGGGAGGTTAGAGGATCACAAGGATTGGGAGGAGGGCAGGGTTAAATATCCCGAGTGCCGTGCCTGTTTCCTTGTTTGGTACCTGTCCTAGTGGTCAGACTTGGGTCTTGACCAGATACTGGAGTATTGGACTGCCTGGTCCACTTTATAACTTTTAGTTATCACTATCTAATTCATGTAAGAATGGAAAAGTCCATTACTTTCTGGTTTATCAGGCAGAGCATTGAGATGCTTTCCACTCCTTTACAGTAAAACAACCCCAATCACTCATAAACACGGTAGAGGTGGAGGGGGGGGGGGGGAGGGGGGGGGGGGGTGTCAATGTGTGTCTGTGTGAGAGAGAGAGTGATGAGAGAGAAGAAAAGGGAAGGAGGGAGGGGAGAGATTCTCAACACCACTGTTTACTTTGTGTTTGGGTTGATAATCAATTACAGTGTAAAACTCAGCTGAGTCGACAGTTTCAACCTACAATGGAAAGTGGACAGCGAGAATGGGGGGATTAGGGGTGTGTGTGTGTGTGTGTGTGTGTGTGTGTGTGCGTGCCTAATTACACAGAAACCACAGGAAAACCCTGGATGCATTAGTTTCATTCTCTAGTTGTCTTTTCCAACGTACTGTGGCCTCTCTCTTTCTGGCAATCTCTCTCTCTCTCTCTCTCTCTCTCTCTCTCTCTCTCTCTCTCTCTCTCTCTCTCTCTCTCTCTCTCTCTCTCTCTCTCTCTCTCTCTCTCTCTCTCTCAATTCTATTTCCCAACTATTATGCTTGCATATTTCAATTACACGAATGAGAGGAGGAGAGAGAGGAGGAAAGGAAGGCATGAGGTGAAAAATAATAGAAAAGCACACAAGGAGGGTCAGTGAGAGCCATTTCTTTCTTTCACACCATGTGTACCATAAGATATTCATTTTCTCTTGGTTTCTCTGCCTCCCTTCCACCTTTGATTTTCTTTGTCATCAGTGTCAGTAACTGGGAATGTATTCCAGGTCAGAGCTGAGCCTACAGTATCCTGTCTCCGTTCAAATCAGTTTCCCTACAACTAAGCCACCAAGTGCCACTAACAAACGTCATGACTGGGCAGTAATGAATTTGCCAGGAAAAGCAGTTTCTCTTTCCATGCCACCGTTGCCTGCTATGCTTTCTCTGTAGGTGGTTGGTTCCTAAGTTTGCTCTTAAGCAATTTGTAGGAATTAAATGGTATTTTATACAAATCAGATTACTAGATACATATCCACTTTTACACGTGTATTGGCAGTTACATAGTAAGGCAACTGTGTGAAGGGTCCTCTGTAGCTCAATTGGTAGAGCATGGCGCTTGCGCCAGGGTAGTGAGTTCGATCCCGGACCACCCATACGTAAAAATTATCGCACATACTGTAAGTTGCTTTGGATAAACTCTATAAATGGCATATTATTATTATAATTATCCACAACACTTTGAGTCAAGAGCCAGCACAAATTATGAATTGAATTATATAATTGATTGAATTATTAACCAATCAGAGGAGCTGCAGTGAAACCGATCTCCACCTGGCTTTCTCTCAGCCAGGGGTCTCTATTAAGCCTGAAAGGATTGTTTAACAGTGCACAATGCTTCTTAATTAACATTCTCATCATAAAAACCAACACTGCGGTTGTATTTAAAAATACACTAAGCATTCTTGCTAGTGTTGCATCCTGTTCACTATATAGTGCACTACTGTTGACCAGGGTCCACAGGGCTCTGGTCAAAACTAGTTGCACTTTGTAAGAATAGGGTGCCATTTAAGTTTCACAATTCATTCATTCCATGTGGGAGCAATTCTGCAGCCTGGTCATTCTTTGTGGAGCAATTCTGCAGCCTGGTCATTTCCATATGAAACAATTCTACAGCCTGGCATTCCTGTCACATGCTGCTGTTTGCTTGTCATTTAGATTTTTTGCTTTTTGCTTTTCAAGACATACAGTATGTCTTTGCTGTTTAAAGACTGCACTTATGAAGATGATGTCTCTATTTTAGTCAGCTGTAAGAGTGGCCCCCATCACACCTAAAATCAAATCCTAAGTTTATCGATTACCGTGTACACAGATTTGCAGATGTTATAGCAGATGCAGCGAACTGCTTTTGTTGCTTCAACAGTGCAGTTCAAACTAAAAATAAAAATTACTAGGAATACAGCTGATACAGATGAAGTCAAGTTTACATACATGTCACGGTTTACTACGCCAGAACCCAGAAACAGACCAGGGCCGGGAGAGCAGAAAAGGTTAGTGTTTATTAATTTTAGTGAGATGAATGTAGAGGGACTTGGAGCGTGGATGGGTTGTTGAGGGGTGCAGTGGTAGGTCAGACATGGTCCCCCCGACCATCAGGCAGAGGTTGGAGTGAAGGTTCGGGTGGGATACTGCAGACAGAACCATGGTGATACACAGCAAATCAACAAGGTGCAAAACAACAAACTAACGCTAGAACTCAAGGCTGATAAGCTGACAAACATA
>NW_025540500.1:0-5312 GCF_020615455.1 Coregonus clupeaformis | reverse complement strand
TGTACCATCCCGGTGGCCTGAGTCGGGTCCTGTTTGTGGACTAGTTTTTCTGCTCGGGATCTCCAGTTTCCGAGGGTTCTGGAACGCTCCGTTTTCTGATTTCCGCACCTGTATCCCATCAGCAATCTGGGTACACCTGGTCCTGATCATCACTCTTTTCTTAGGCTCTGGCCTAACATCCATTCCTTGCCGGATCGTTAGCCATGAACAGTAGGTTTACCAGAGTATCAGTCTTAGAGCTCCTAGCGTTAGTTTTGTTGCTTTGCACCTTGTTGGTTTGCTGTCTACTTACCTCCATGTTCCATCTGCAGTCACTGTCCGAATCCCTTCATCCAACTCCTCTTCTTGCCTGGGGTACCGCGGCCGCTTCGAGCCATGATGGATCAAACCACTGCACCCCAAACAATCCAATCAACGCCGCCCCGCTCTGTTCCCTGGATTATTCAACATCACCTTTTTTGAATTTGTAAATAAACACTCACCAGCTTTCAACTTACCTTGTCCTGGTCTGCTTCTGGGTTCTTGGCTTTGTAACTGTGACAGAACGATCCGGCCAGTAATGAACCCAGCGGACTTGGACTCTGTTCTATGCCATTACCCATCAGGAGAAGATGTTGGGCCATCATAGCACGGAGTACTACAGGAGATCATGCTGTCAGTTCCCGGAACCTTCTACCGGGTCTGACGGAGGTCCAGAACCAGCAAGTTCTCCCGGTGGAGGATCCACTACCGAGCTCACCATCTCGCCTGCCGCTTCTCTGGAGCTGTGTCTTCCGTGAGCCCAAGGTTCACCCGGATAAATATGAGGGGAGCTGGGAAGATGCTGCTCTTTCCCTTTTATGCAGTGTGGGTTAGTGTTCGATCTACAGCCCTACTCTTATGCCACACAGACAAGGCTAGGATAGCCTTTGTGATTGGAGTTAAGTGCGTGGGTCGACGCTGAGTGGGCTTCAGCCGTTTGGGAACGACAAGACCCAGCATGGCTTCATACCAGGGGTTCACGGTCGAGATGAGAAGTTCTTCACCATTCCGTCCCGAGGGAGGGACGCAGCCAGGCGCCTGTTTTCGCTTCACCAAGCAGGAATCTCGCAGCGTGGCCGACTTCGTGATCGAGTTCAAGACGTTGGCTGGGAGAGTGGGTGGAATGGGAGAGTCTCTGCAAGCGGCCTTTACCAGGTCTGTCGGAGCAGCTCAAGGATGAGTTGATCTCCTATCCGGAGCCCAGTGACCTGGACAGCTGGGTAGCCTTGCTTATCGGGTGATGATCGTGGTCCGAGAGCGAAGGAGGGAGAAGATGGGGTCCGTCCAATCGATCAGCTTCTCAGTTCCCAGTCGGCGGGTGGTGACCAGAACACGCCATCATTCTCCACCACAAAGGATTAGGGGAGAGGTCCTTCTCCCGATTTGAACTCCATGCAAGTAAGCAATGGGTTAACTCAAGGAGGAGCGCCAACATTAGACGTAAAGACCAACTGCTGCCTCTACTGTGCAGGCTCGGGACACTTACATCTCCACTTGCCCCCGGCGGTCAGTTCATTAACTGCCCCGGCTCGCTAAAGTTGGGAGGACTTTAGAAGCGAGCCGCCTCAACCCTCTCAGTACCTCTGTCAGACCCCGCTCGGCTACCTTTCAGAACAGGAATCAGAGCTTTAGCGATTAACGCTTTTATCGATTCAGGTGTCGATGGAAGCTTTCTTGTGCCGGTTGGTGGAACAGCTGGGGCTTTCCAAGGAGCAATTTCGAAGCCATTGAAGCGCACTCACTCTGAACGGCAGTAGTCTGGCACGGATCACGTCTGCGTGACTGAACCGTTAGATGCTGTTGTCGGGAATCATTCGGAGATGATTTCATTCTTCATATTCTTGCCGCCTTTCCCATGTTCCTCTGGTCCTTGGATACCTGGCTGAAGGAACACAACCCACGCTCGACTGGGTGACGGGCAAGGTAACGAGCTTGAGCTCTTGATTGTCATGCTAACTGTCCCTGTGACTGCCTGTCCCTATCCCCCCAGTCAGGCGTGATTGAGGCTGAACCCCCAGGATTTGACTCCCTCGGTTCCCGAGACATAACGATGGGGGAAGTGTTCAGTAAGCAGAACTAGTCACTCCCTCCCCACCGACCACATGATTGTGCCATCAACCTGTTCCCTGGGAGCTGTCTACCCCAAAGGAAGGTTATATGAACGTGAGGCTTTGGAGACTCCACATCAAGGAGTCAGCTAGCCGGTCTCGCCTGGGCCCCTCGCTATCACCCCAAGGGGGCAGGATTCTTCTTGGGTGCAAGAAGGATGGCTTCTTCGACCGTGTATTGATTATCGGGGTTGAATGGATCACGTCAAGAACAAGTATCCCCGCCCTTGATGAGTCCTCTGCCTCGACCAGGACTCGGTGTTCACTGGGTTGTGAATCCACACGCCAAATGCGCATCACATGGTCCGGATCAGAGAGGGAGACGGGTTGACGGTTTCAGCACAATCGGCGTGGTCACTTCGAAAGTATCAGGTGACGCCGCTTTGACTGACCAATGCTCCAGCGGTATTCCAGAGTATGGTGAACGTACGCTGAGATATGATCGGCCCTTGTGTTTGGTTATGGATGACATTCCTGATTTCCGAGGAACCTTCCACCACGCTCCAGCATGTCCGGGCAGGTTCCAGCGATTGTTGGAGAATCGCTGTTCGTGAAGGCCGAGAAGCGCGAGTTTCACGCCCACACGACATCCTTTCTTGGGTACATCATCTCCAGGGAGATTAGATGGACCAGAGAAGGCTAGAGCGGTTTGGGAATGGGCCCAGCCCGCCCGCAGATTGCAGCTCCAGAGATTTTTGGGGTTTGCGAATTTCTACCGTAAGAGATTTATCCGGGACTACAGCCGCAGTGGCCGCCTCCAACGGCCTTGACGTCCAGCATCAGGAGCTTCGAGCGAACTGGAGGCGGATCGAGCGCTTTCTGGATTTGGAAGAGGCGATTCACCAACGCACCGATTCTTCTCTCAAAACCGACACGCCCGCCAGTCCGCCCGTGGAAGTGGACGCGCCTGATGTGGAGCGAGCTGCCATCCCGTCGCAGCCATGCCCACGACAGTAAACCCCATCCCTGCGCCTACTACTCTGCCGCCTTTGCCTGCGGAGAGGAATTACGAAGGTGGGTAACCGGGAGCTTCTCGGTGAAAACTTGCCTTGGAGGAGTGGCGCCACTTGGTTGGAGGGGGCGGAGCAGCATATGACATCTGGACCGACCACAAGAATCTTGGTTACGGCAACTAGCCTAATCAACTCCCTGTCAGGCCAGGTGGTCGCTGTTTTTCGGATCCATCTAATTTTTCCCTGACGCCACTGGATTAAGAACGGCGGACGTTTGTTCGTATGTTCTCCAAGACGGAGGAGAGGGTCCGCGCACCGGGAGATAATTCCCCCGAACTGGGCGCCGTGAGGGAGCTTGTTAGTGGAAGATTGAGAGGAGGTGATGGCTGCTCGTCGACGCAGCCCGGTCCCGGTAACGTCCACCCGGGTCGGTTGTTTGTGCCTGAGTCGGTTCGCCCTGGGCGTGTCCTCAAATGGTCCCGACGCCAGCAAGATGGCTTGTCAGCACCTGGCGTGGCTCGGACGATGGCGCTTCTTCGCAGACGTTTTTGGTGGCCCGCCATGGCCGAGATACTGGGTTGTGTTGCTGCCTGTCCAGTGTAAAAGTGCGCAGAATAAGGGTACCAATCGCCCAGCTCTGGACTAGCTCACCCTTCCTATTCCCCGCGCACCGTGGTCGCATCTGGCCCTGGACTTTGTCACCGAGTTGCCCGCCTGAGGGGAACACGTCCTGACTTTCGTGGACAGATCAGCAAGCTCGCCCACTTTGCCAAGCCAAGCTTCTCTGCCTCGAGGCGTCCGAGATCCTGGTTAGGAGAGTTGTCATCCTTACGGTGTTTGCCAGTAGATATGTTGTTACGTAATTGTTTACCTCTGCTGTTGGAAGTCTGTGCCAATGAGCTACAGTCCTCACATCTGGTTTTCACCTTATCAATCTAAGCCAGGCGGAGAGACCAAACCAGAAGATGGAATCCACATGCTAATGCACCTGGCCTTCCAACCCCCACCTCCTGGCCCCCAGCTGCCTTGGGCTGAGTATGCCCACAATACTCTCCCTACATCTGCCACTGGGATGTCTCCCTTCCAGTGCCTGTATGGGCTACCAACCTCCTTTTTTCTGGAGAAGGAGCTCTAAGCCTTCTGTTCAGGCCCATATTCGCCCACCGGACCGCATCGGGCCAGAAAGGCACTCCTTAGGAGTTTCTCGGACCGGCATCAGCTCCAGGCGATCGCGCGATCCCCGCTCCTACCTACACCATCGGAGATAGGGTCTGGCTGGCTACACGGGATCTCTCCTTTTACGGACTGGGAGTTAGGAGTTGTTATCGGTTGGTGGTGAGAAGATCAACCGGTGGCAGTTGCTCCCGAGGACGCTCAGTCCATCCCACCTTTCATGTCTCCTGCCTCAAGCTCACCTTCTCAGTCCTCTGTTGCCTCCTCCGCCTCCTCCTCCTCTCCTTCGGATGATGGGAGGTGTCCTCCCACACGGTGCGACGCATCATGGATTCCAGACCGCGCGAGCCGGCCCAGTATCTCGGGACTGGGAGGGGTAAGGGCTGAAGAGAGAGTTGGATTCTCGAGCGACAGATCCGTGGTGGGATGCTGACCTCATCCTCAGCGACTTCCCTACCGCTTCTCCATCCTGGCGCCCGGGAGTTCCGCCGTGGCGTCCGTGAGGGGGGGGTACTGTAACTGCATCCCGGCAGTCCGAGCCGGGTCCTGTCTTGTGGACTAGCTTTTCTGCTCTGGGATCTCCAGTTTCCGAGAGGGTTCTGGAACGCTCCGGGGAGCTCTCTTGATTTCCGCGACCTGCATCCTATCAGCAATCTGGCACACCTGGTCCTGATCATCACACTTCTAAGGCTCTGGCCTAACATCCATTCCCTGCCGAATGGTAGCCATGAACTGTAGGTTTACCAGAGTATCAGTCTTAGAGCCTCTAGCGCTAGTTTTGTTGTTTTGCACCTTGCTGGTTTGTTGTTTACTTACTCGCTTTAGTTCCATCTGCAGTCACTCGCCCGAACCTGCATCCAATCCTCTGCCTGGGTGGTTTTGGCGGCATGCCTGAGCCATGATTGGGATCAACCACTGCACCCCTCTAACAACCAATCAACGCCGCCCGCTCTGTTCCTGGATTATTCAGCATCACTTTTGAATTTGTAGAAAATAAACACTCACCTTCGCTTGAACTTACCTTGTCCTGGTCTGCTTGCCCTGGTGCTTTGTAACT
>NW_025540499.1:0-5312 GCF_020615455.1 Coregonus clupeaformis | reverse complement strand
GAAAGACAAAAGCTGGATGATAGTCCTTGACTTTCTTTGGGGCCTCCTTTTCTCTTTTTCACTGGGTCTCAACAGGCTGGGCTTACCTCCACGTAGGCTCCCCACATCTTCCAGCTAGCAGGGGCCTACACTTTCGCGCTAAAGGGATATTGCAATTGGGACAAAAGGCTTGTCCCCTAGGTTTTCTAGCCCTGGGACTCCCACAAAGATTTCAACAGTTAGCCTCTATGGAGGTATATCAATTCAGACGGCTAGTGTTAGCTGGCACGTTCTCACAGGTTTTGTTGTTGCATCTCTCAATTAAACCCCCTCTCCCCTGTAGGTTAACTTCTTTTGCTAACGCCTCACTTCTGATGGTGTAGCACTTAAAATTAAATGCTGAGAAACAGTTCAGCTTTTCTACTGTGGCTACAATGTTTGGCATACACCAAAGACAATAGGTGCTTGATTCTCTTCAGAGCTCCATCATCTCCCGACCAGCTACAAACGCTAACTGACTCATTCATATTAAGTCTCGCTGGTGAGGTGACGCATGCATTTGGTGGCTGTACGTCTCAGGATAAGAGTACATCTTCCTTTATCTCTGTGCAACCTTTCAAAAAGGGCCTGCTGTTATTCTACTCTAGTCTAGCTCCGTGAAAGTTGAGAATATTTGGTGTTTCCTTTTTCACCTGTGGATTCTTATCTGTCTGTCTACATGGTCTAGTCAAGTCAAGTACAAAAAGTGGTGGCAGGCAGAGAAATCGGAAAAAGCGTTAGAGTATAATATAAAGCAGTAGAGGAAAGCCTGTTCCTGTATATCTATCGAAAGTGTCAGTAAACAGAGTTCTCTTTTTCACTTTCAGACTTACAAGTCTGAGCGGAGCGAGACGGCTGTGTAAAATGTTACCTCTGCATCCTCCTCGCAACCCCTCTCAGCACACATTCCACGGCCAAACAATCTATAAATAATGATGAGAGCTCAACATCTGGGGCTCTCCCTTGAATGTCAGTCGCGTGTTTCTCTCTTTCACGTGACACCTCCAGGACACACTTCCCCCTCTCTTAACCCAGATGAACAACCCCACCTGAACAGAAACACTTACTTTCAGACCGAAATCAAACATACAACAGGATTGAACTTTGACCCCCTTAGCTCCCCGGGTTTGGAGGTGAAGCTGTGTGGAACGCTGAGGGAAGGTGAGAAGCCAGGGGCAACCCAGGAGTCCACTACATCTCCCCTTCCTTTCGCTCTCACCCCCCAAAAGCTTCATTAAAGAGCACAAAAGTCTGACTGACTGGGCTGACTTTATGGCTACCAGATGGCATGAGAGGGGCCTGGGCTGCATGAAACTAGCCTCCACCCCTGTAAAAGACTGACCAGTTGACCTGGGGGCATATAAACCTGGCGGTCTATGACAACAAGGCTCCAACCGCCGAGACACATCACGCCAGACAGTCAGCCAGTCAGTCACACAAGGAGACCAACCAGCACTGTCTTTAAACAGTTCTGTCTGACGCCACTTAACTCATGGTTTGGTGCGCACTACAGAGCTGTTCTCAGCTAAAATGCTTTACAGTGGAGCCTTGGAGGGAGCGTTTCTCCATGCACAATGAGAGGGGGATATAGAGAATTCAGTTGAAGGCTGCAGTGAATGCTGGAATCATAATATTTCCTGGAGATTAGCAATTTGACTCAAGGACAATTGGACTATGGGATTTTTTAACAGCACGTATACAGTACAGTTGAGGCGACATATCCAGTTTGTATCAACCCACACTCTAATAGCCATGTATAGGTTAATGTCTATAGCACTGAATGCTGTTGTCGGCTGCTGCTTAAGCCGACACCTATCAGTGACCTCATGATGGCGCTTGATAAGAGTATTGCCAACACCCGACTTGCAACACAAAAACTCCTGGGTGTCTTGGAGGGTTCAAACATCCTCACTGACCTCCCGCTGAACGGCCAAAGCCTCCTTCCCCAATCCCTGGATTAGGTTTACGGGTCTGAACCACTGTAAAAAAAATAAAGTGGGGAGGGAATGGAGGGGCGCTCTGGCTGTTTAGAAACGCAGCCTTGCTTTCTTTTGCTGAACAGCTGAAGAAGATGGCCGCCGCTTTTACAGCCTTCTAAACCAATTGTACCATTATGTGTGTTTTTCCGCGTTATTTGTAATTTATTTTGTAAATATACATGTTTATGCCATCGTCTCTTATAACCAAAGAGAGCTTCTTGATATTAGGACAGCGACATCAATTGCGCTGACGAACACTTTTCTTCAACGAGGCGTCACATGATACTTGCTAGACTCCAGACAAGGCCCAGATCCCCCGCTATTCGGGCAAGTGGAGGAAGAGATCGAGATACCGTGGACGAGGTCGGGGTGCCTTGTAAAGATCCGATTACACCCAGTAAACTGCCTCTCCCATCAATCCTATTAGCCAACGTTCAAGCTTTGGATAATAAATTGGACGCATTTAAGATTACGGTTATCCTACCAACTGGACATTAAAAACTGTAATATCTTATGTTTCACGAAATGGCTGAATGACAACAATGACAACATTCAGCTAGTGTGGCTATACGCTACATCGGCAGGACAGAACGGCAGACTCGGGTAAGACGAGGTGTATGTCTCTGTATTTTTGTAAACACAGCTGGTGCACAAAATCAAATACTAAGTGAAGTCTCAAGGTTTTGCTCGCCTGAGGTAGAGTATCTTATGATAAGCTGTAGACCACTATTTACCAAGAGAGTTTTCATCTATACTTTTCTATAGTTGTCTATTTTTACCACCACAAACCAATAATGCTGGCATTAAGATTGCACTGAATGAGTTGTACAGGCCATTAATCAACAGGAAAACGCTCATCCAGATGCAGCTCCTAGTAGCAGGGGACTTTAATGCAGGGAAACTTAAAACTGCTCTACCTCATTTCTACCAGCATGTTAAATGTGCAACCAGAGGGCCAAAACTCTAGACCACCTTTACTCCACACACACAGAGACGCACATACAAAGCTCTCCCTCGCCTCCATTTGGCAAATCTGACCATAACTCTATCCTCCTGATTCTGCTTATAAGCAAAACCTGAAGCAGGAAGCACCAGTGACTCAAGCACAAAAAAGTGGTCAGATGACGCAGATGCTAAGCTACAGGACTGTTTTGCTAGCACAGACTGAACATGTTCAGGGATTCTTCAGACAGCATTGAGGAGTACACCACATCAGTCACTGGCTTCATCAATAAGTGCATCGATGATGTCGCCCCCACAGTGACCGTACGTACATACCCCAACCAGAAGCCATGGATTACAGGAAACATCCGCACTGAGCTAAAGGGCAGAGCTGCCGCTTTCAAGGAATGGACCTAACCCGATTATAAGAAATCCCGCACCTCCGACGAACCATCAAACAGGCAAAGAGTCAATACAGGTCTGAAGATTGAATCATACCACACTGCCTCTGACGCTCGTCGAATGTGGCAGGGCTTGAAAACTACATTACAGACTACAAAGGGAAGTACAGCCGCGAGCTGCCCAGTGACACAAGCCTACCAGACGAGCTAAACCACTTCTATGCTCGCCCGAGGCAAGCAACACTGAAGCATGCATGAGAGCACCAGCTGTCTCGGACGCACTATGTGATCACGCTCTGGTAGCCGATGAGTAAGACTTTAACAGGTCAACATTCACAAGGCCGCAGGGCCAGACTTGATTACCAGGACGTGCAATTCGAGCATGTGCTGACCAACTGGCAAGCGGGGTCTTCACTGACATTTTCAACATGTCCTTGACTGAGTCTGTAATACCAATAATGCTTTCAAGCAGACCACCATAGTCCCGCGGTTCAAGAACTCTAAGATAACCTGCTTCCAATGACTACCTAATTCGAGGGCACTGACGCCTGTAGCCATGAAGTGCTTTGAAAGACTGGTCATGGCTCAACATCAACAGCATAATCCCAGAAACCCTAGACCCACTCCAATTTGCATACCGCCCAACAGATCCACAGATGATGCAATCTCAATCGCACTCCACACTGCCCTTTCCCACTGGACAAGAGGTGAACACCTACGTGAGAATGCTATTCATTGACTACAGCTCAGCATTCAACACAATAGTGCCCTCAAAGCTCATCAATAAGCTAAGGATCCTGGGACCAAACACCTCCTCTGCAACTGGATCCTGACTTGACGGGCCGCCCAGGTGGTAAGGGTAGGTAACAACACATCTGCCACACTGATCCTCAACACGGGGTCCTCAGGGTGCGTGCTCAGTCCCCTCCTGTACTCTCTGTTCAGCCCATGACTGCAGCGGCCAGGCAATTCCACTCCAACACCATCATTAAGTTTGCCGACGACACAACAGTGGCAGGGCCTGATCACCCAACAACGACATGAGACAGCCTAAGGGGAGGAGGGTCAGAGATTCACTGTGGTGGTGCCAGGACAACAACTCTCCTCAACGTGACCAAGACAAAGGAGATGATTGTGGACTACAGGAAAAAGAGGACTGAGCACGCCCCATTCTCATCGACTGGGCTGTAGGAACAGGTTGAGAGCTTCAAGTCTTTGGTGTCCACATCACCAACGAACTATCATGGTCCAAACACACCAAGACAGTCGTGAAAGAGGCACCACAGGCGCATTCCCTCAGGACTAAAAAGATTTGGCATGGGTCCTCAGATCCTCAAAAATTCTACAGCTGCACCACTGAGAGCATCCCACTGGGTTGCATCACCGCCTGGTATGGCAACTGCTTGGCCTCTGACCGCAAGGCACTACAGAGGGTAGTATGTGTGACGCCCAGTACATCACTGGGCAAAGCCTGCCATCCAGGACCTCTACCAGGCGGTGTCAGAGGAAGGCCCTCAAAATTGTCAAAGACTCCAGTCACTCCTAGTCATAGACTGTTCCGCTACCGCACGGCAGGTAAATTGAGTGCCAAGTCTTAGTCCAAAGACTTCTCAACAGCTTCTACCCCCAAGCCATAAGACTCCTGGAATAACAGCTAATCATGGCTACCCGACTATTTGCACTGCCCCCCCCACCCCATCCCTTTACGCTGCTGCTACTCTGTTAAGTATTTATGCATAGACACTTTAACTCTCACCCACATGTACATATTACCTCAACTAGTCAGGGGTGCCCCTTACATTGACTATGCAACGGTACCCCCCCTTATATAGCCTCCCTACTGTCACTTTATTCTATTGTACAGTATAGCCTCCCTACTGTCACTTTATTTTTTACTTCTGCTCTTTTTTAACTCAACACTTTTTTTTGTTGTTGTTTTATTCTTTACTTTTTATTTAAAAATAAAATGCAC
>NW_025540498.1:0-5311 GCF_020615455.1 Coregonus clupeaformis | reverse complement strand
CGGAGCTTCCACAGTCCTATGTACCGGGGGCTCGGGGAGAGAAAGCTACGGTCCTCTCACAGTCCTATATTCCGGGGACTCTGGGAGAAAAAGATACGGAAACTCGAACGAACCCCGGCCCAGCCAGCCGAGAAAGCGCCGCCGTCGAAACAAAGCTCAGCCCACTAACAGTGATCCCCCCAGACATCCGGTTGCGGGGGGGGACCCTGACAGTGTGGAACCTCAGTGGGTAAGCGAAATAATGACCCCCACCAAGGCATCGGAGCTTGGAGGGACGAAGGTCGTGCTGCCCCCACAGCTAGCTCGGTCAGAACAATCTCAGGGAAGGGACCCTAGCCAGGCTAACCCACCGAATGCGGACACCATGGTCATTTCAATCCCGATACATGACTTGGGCTGCGGGTTATGTGGAGAAAGGCTTAAACTGTTGGGAAATGTCATTAGACACTTTAAGATCTGTCACAACAAGGTGAAACTACTATACCAATGCAACACATGCGGGCGGGCCGGACCTCGTAGCCATGCAATCTCATGTCACGTTCCCAAATGTAAAGGAGAGAAAGAGAATAGGAGTATGGCTAAGGCCGCCTTTGCATGTGAACATTGCCCAAAAAGATTCGCAACAGGGGTTGGCCTCGCCCAACATAAGCGGCATATCCACTTAGCCCTCTACGTCCAGCAAAAGTCAGAGGAGGCGAGAGAAACCAAGGAGAAACGAATCGGAAGTGGAAAGACCAAGGAAGGCTGGTCAATAGAGGAGGAACAGGAGATGATCCGCCGGTACGAAGAGTTCAAAGGCCATAAAGCGATCCACAGCATGGTTGCGAGTGGCCTACCGGGGAGGACCAGAGAGCAGGTGAGGTACAAACGAGGACGCCTGAGAACGACAATGAGATTAAACAAGAGTCCCACGGAAGCCAAAATGGCAAGTTGGCTGTCCAACACAGGAGAGGCACCGCACCCCACTGTTGGAGTCCGCGACAAACTCCGAGCTACGGTCAAGGAAAACAGGAGGCTGGGTGATGACCTCACAATAGGGACAGAAACATTTTACCTGAGGGGTGCACATCAGAATCGTGCACTGATGGAGTCCTCGGCACTAGAATTGCAAAAGTTGCTGGGAAAAACGACAGGGGAGCATGGAGAGAGCAGCGAGGAAAAGTCCACGCCCAAAAACGGGAACAGGAAAGGGGAAGCAAAGAGGATGGTCTTCTGGCAACAACAAACATTGTTTGACAAAGACAAGTCCAGACTGGCAGCCCTAATCCTTGATGGAGAGATGAAAGGGTCCTGTGCCATTCCTATGCCAGAACTCACTCTGGCCTTCGCCGAACGGTGGCGGGCAAGGACCTCATTCAATGGGCTGGGACAATTCCGAACTGATGGAGGCGCCGATAACAATGAATTCCTGCACGTGATCTCAGCAACTGAGGTATACGAAAACTTCAGGGGAATGAAGAAGGGCACGGCAGCGGGACCAGACGGAGTGACCAGAGAAAGTCTGGTCAGTTGGGACCCAAAGGGAGAGAAGTTGGCTAGCTTATTTTCGATGTGGATGGTGGAAGGGGCCCTACCCTCAGCTTTCAAAGGGTGCCGCACCACCCTAATACCCAAAACGGATGACCCAATAGAGCGGATGCAGATCGGAGGATGGAGGCCTATCACTATCGGGTCAGTAGTGACAAGGCTCTTCTCTAGGATTATTACAGCCAGGCTAGCAAGAGCCTGCCCGATAAACCCGCGACAAAGGGGCTTCATATCCACCCCCGGGTGCTCTGAAAACTTGATGTTACTACAAGGGCTCATCAAGCAGAGTAAGCTACAGCGAACACCCCTAGCGGTGGTATTTGTGGACTTTGCGAAGGCTTTCGACTCAGTCTCACACGAGCACATCCGTCAAGCTCTGGGGCAAAGGGGCCTCGACCACCACATCATGGAGCTGATCGGAAGCACCTATGAAAAAAGCTCAACTAGGGTCATCATCGGCGGAGCAAAATCCCCGAAGATTGACATGTCGGTCGGTGTTAAGCAAGGTGATCCGATGTCACCGTTGCTGTTTAATCTGGCACTGGATCCGCTGATCCAGGCTCTCGAACGCTACGGCTCTGGGGTTGGGTCGGAAGGCAGCCAGACCACAACGCTAGCGTTTGCCGATGACTTGGTGCTGTTGAGCAACTCGGTGAAGGGTATGGGACAAAACATCGCAATTCTGGAGCAATTCTGTCAACTAACAGGTCTAAGGGTGCAACCCTCTAAGTGCCACAGTTTCTTCATTGAAAAGGGTGGTCACGGCAAGGGCGAGTCCTCGTTCAAGGTAAACGACTGTTCAGCCTGGAAACTGAACGGAGAGGACGTGCACATGATTGGCCCGGAGGAATCGGAAAAGTATCTGGGCATGCAGATAAACCCATGGGCAGGCATTGTCAAACCAGAACTGATCGGGCTACTTCGTGATTGGATATGCAAGATTGGGCGCGCGGCGCTAAAACCACATCAAAAGGTGAAGATGCTGAACTCCTTTGCCGTACCGAGGCTGATCTACAAAGCCGATCACGGCAACCTAAAGCAGGCCGACCTAACTAAAATCGATGGAGTTATAAGAGCGGCAGTCAAAGAATGGCTCCACCTCCCTCCGAGCACCTGTAACGGGTTGCTATACGCGAAACACCGAGATGGAGGACTAGGCATCATTAAAATGGCGCGCCAGATCCCATCGATCCAAGCTAGAAGGATCCACCGGCTGTGGCACTCAACGGACGAGTTCACCCGGAGGATAACTCGCAGCACAGTGAAAGAATCAGAGTTCAAAGGACTATGGTTGAGAGCCGGAGGGAGTGAAACAGAGAGACCCCCTCTAGAAAAAGAATCTACCGACTCAGTGACGCCGCGCTGCCCAATCCCGGGCGATTGGAGGCAGGAGGAAATGCGGAATTGGATCAGCCTGGCATGCCAAGGCATAGGGACGTTGGCTTTCGGCAATGACAAGACCAGCAATACTTGGTTGGCAAATCCCTCAGCAGTGGGATTCAAGCAAGGCCAGTACATCGACGGCCTTAAGTTGAGAGCAAACGTTTATCCCACGCGTGAGATGCTCGCGAGAGGAAGGCCGGAGATGGACTCCTCTTGCAGACGCTGCCCAGCTCCGTACGAATCTTGCTCCCACATCCTGGGCCAATGCCAATCGATCCAAGGAGCGCGCAAGGGCGCACAACAAGTGTGTGTGACCTATTGGTATCGGAAGCCGAAAGCTGCGATGGAACGCTATCAAGGAGATGCGATCTTTTCCAAAAAAGGAAACTGAGGAAACCAGACTTGATATTCGTGGAAAAAAGATACAGCTTTTGGTGGTGGATGTTACCGTTGGCGATACGAGGCCGCCTTTGACACCCCCGAGGTGGCCAGATCTCAAAAGATCGCGCACTATCTCCGACCGCCCCAATGATTCTTAAAATAGCTCTGGAGGTAAAGAAGATCACCTTTCTACGGATCTCCCCTCATGGGGGCCAGGGCGCAGTGGCCAACACGAATAACGAAAGTGCTGCGAGCAACGGGAGTATCACAGTCACGTACTAACAACATTCGCGAAGCTGATGAGCCGGAGAGTCCTGGGTCTACTCACTAGACCTGCTGGAGAGAATTCTTCCGCTGACCGCCTAGAGGAAGAGGCCCCCGAGTGATGAGGGTGAAAACGCCTACCCGGGACCGTGAGATCGCTAAGATGGGCCCTATATTCCTGGATCTCCTAACAACGATAAAACCCCAAATCTCATTACTGGGAGACTCACCACGTCGTCGCGAACTAAAAGGGAGGACGGCGACGGTGCAGGCCGAAGGGAGGAGACAAGGGAGGACACGGTAATGCAGGTGCCCTTCAAAAACAAAAACAGAAAGTCAGCCATACTGTAAGGTACACGCGTACATGGTGAGGCGCGAGGGGCAGGAACGGTAACATGTATCAACATACGCACAGACCAACAGAAAATCATAATAACATCGCCATACTAACGGCCGAGGGCGTTGCCTTTGACGAATGGTGAATAATGCCCCATGTAATTCTCCCCCCAGGTTCTAGCGGTTCCAGACGGAGTCAAGCGACAGGAAACAGACGCCCTTCCCAGCTGAAGGTCGCCAGATACAGTCTATGGTAGTCCTTGGTCGAGCTCGGTCCAGGTAAGTAGTGCGCAGCACATAGGTGACTGGAACGACTGACGGCCAGTACGTAAGCCGGAAAGGGGTCAACCCCCGCCAAGCGGACCGAACTAATGTCAAATGGCTGATGTTTAAAGGGGACGATTTTGTTCGACTGATGCCTTCGAGGCCCACGTGTGGGCATGACGCGATGTGACAGATTTCTGCCTCAGTGCTCTGAATGTCATGCAGTGAAGAAATTGGACTGACCATGGGTAAATGGCGGGAGTAACTTATGACTCTCCTAAGGTAGCCAAATGCCCCGTCATCTATAAATCTAGTGACGTCGCGATGAATGGATGAACGAGATTCCCACTGTCCCTACCTACTATCTAGCAGGTAAACCACAGCCAAGGAATTAGCAAGGAATCAGCGGGGAAAGAAGACCTTGAGCTTGACTCTAGTCTGGCACTGTGAAGAGACAAGGAGGGCGTAGAATAAGTGGGAGGTCTCGGCCGCCGGTGAAATACCACTACTCTTATCGTTTTTTCACTTACCCGGTGAGGTGGGGAGGCGAGCCCCGAGCGGGCCCTCGCTTCTGGCTACACCCGGCGCGAGCCGGCGACTCCGCCTCCGGGGACAGTGGCAGGTGGGAAGTTTGACTGGGCGGTACACCTGTCAAACGGTAACGCAGGTGTCCTAAGAAGTAGCTCAGGAAGGACAGAAACCTCCCGTGGAGCAGAAGGGCAAAAGTTCGCTGATCTTGATTTTCAGCATGAATACAGACCGTGAAAGCGGGGCCTCACGATCCTTCTGACTTTTGGGTTTTAAGCAGGAGGTCAGAAAAGTTACCACAGGGATAACTGGCTTGTGGCGCTGGCCGCTCATAGCGACGCACGCTTTTGATCCTTCGATGTCGGCTCTTCCTATCATTGTGAAGCAGAATTCACCAGGCGTTGGATTGTTCACCCACTAATAGGGAACGTGAGCTGGGTTTAGACCGGGCCGTGGGACAGGTTAGTTTTACCTCTACTGATGATGTGTTGTTGCGAATAGTAATCCTGCTCAGTACGAGAGTGGAACCGGAGGTTCAGACATTTGGTGTATGTGCTTGGCTGAGGAGCCAATGGGTTTAAGCTACCATCTGTGGGATTATGACTGAACGCTCTAAAACAGAATCCCC
>NW_025540497.1:0-5329 GCF_020615455.1 Coregonus clupeaformis | reverse complement strand
TTTTAGACAATATTCATGAACTCAGCTTAAACCCTGTTTGCAAGCTTGAACCCACTTACTGTCACGGTTACCAGCCGAAACGACCAGGTAAGTTGAACAGGTGAGTTTTTTTACATCAGTCAAGAGTGATGCTGAATAATCCCCGGACAAGCAGTGGCGGTTAGTTATTGGGTTGCTGGTTGATCCAAATCTCATGCTCGCATAAGCCACCCAGTAGAGGTTGGATGAAGGTTCTATACTCAATGACACTTAACAACAACATGGTGCAAAATCACAAAAACTAACGCTCAAGCTCTAAACTGATACTCTGTAAACCACCTGCTACTGTTCATGGCTAACGATCCGGCAATGATGTTAGGCCAGAGCCTAAGAGGGGTGATGATCAGACCGGCCATGCAGATTGCTGATGCTGATGCAGGTCCGAAACTCAAGAACTCCCAGCGTTCCAAACCCTCTCGGGAAACTGGAGATCACGAGCAGAAAAACTAGTCCACAGACAACCTCACTTTTCCCCCCCCTCCGGCCAGGCCCACCGGGCGGACTCCCCCCCCAGGATGAGCTAGTCACGATGAGGTCAGCATCACGGATCTGCTCGCGCGCGGGAGATCGCTCCTCTCTTCAGACCATACCCTCCCAGTCCTCAGATACGAAACCCCCCCGCCGTCAAGAATCCACGTCACGTCGCACACCGTGCTCAAGCCAGACCACCTCCGATCATCCGAGGAGGAGGAGGAGGAGGCGGAGGGGGCAACGAGGACCCCAGGGAAAACACTTGAGGCAGAGGGAGACATGAAAGGTGGGATGACTCTGGCGTCCTCGGGAGTTTGATTCGAAGACTGCCACTGATTGATCACCTTCTCCTCCACACATATTGTTAACAACTTCCTGAAACTCAGTCCTAAATCCCGTGTAGCCCATCCCCCTATCTCCGATGGTATAGAGTGGGAAGCGGGATCCGACTTTAACTTGATCGCCTGGTTGATACTCCTCTCTAAGGGTGCCTTTCTGGCCCGATGCCATCGGTGCTACAACGAATATGGGCCTGAACAGAACTGACACTGAGAGCTCCTTCTCCTGAGAAGGGAACAAGGGAGGGGTTGTAGCCACTTTACAGGCACTGGAGGGGAGACATCCCAGTAGCAGATGTAGGGGAGAGTATTGTGGGCATACTCAACCCAAGCAACTAGAGACCCGGAGGTGGGGTTGGAGGAGGCCGGGCGAGCGTAGCGTGGATTCCATCTTCCTGGTTGGCTCTCTCCGCCTACCATTTTGGGGGTGAAAACCAGATGTAACTACTGTAGCTCCAATGGCCAAACAGAAGGACTTCCAGACAGCAGAGGTCAACTATGAGGGCTCTTATCACTGGGCAAACCGTGACCCTAAAACCTCTCTACAATCTCGGACTCTCCGGCGGAATTGGTCCAATGTGGCACAAAGTGGGGCGAACTTGCTGAATCTGTCCACGATAGTCAGAAACGACCAGTGTTCCCCTCAAGGCGGAGCAGCCCAGTGACAAAGTCCAGGGCCAGATCGACCATAATCAAAGCGGGAAGTCAGGAGGGGGGGTGAAGTAGTCCAGAGCTGGGCCGATTGGTACTCTTATTCTGCGCACACACTGGACAGGCAGCAACACAACCCTATCCTCTCGGCCATGGCAAACCACCAAAACCAATCTCAGCCCACGCCAGGGTGAGCCAAAGCCATCTTGCTGGCGTGACCATTTAACCGCCAGGGCACCCTCCAGCCACCCAAACAACTCCACGGGTGGCCGTTACGAGGACCGGGCGAACAAGTCGAGAGGGCCGCCATCACCTCTCCTCAATCTTCCACCTAACGCTCCCCACGCGGTTCCGGGGAAAATTTTGATCTTGACCCACTCTCCTCCGTCTTGGGAGGCATCCGAGACAAGGCGTCCGCCTTGCCGTTCTTAGATCATTGACTCAAAAAATTAATCGTCCAAAAACACTCACCACCTGCCTGCGGAGATTCGTCTAGTTTCACTAAGCAAGATTCTTGTGAGTCAGTCCAGACATAACGGTTTGCTCCCCCCCCTCCAACCAGTGGCAGCCACTCCTCCAAGGCTTCCAAGTTTCACCGCAGAGCTCGTTACCCACATCGTCATTCCTCTCAAGGCGCAGCGAGAGCTAGTAGTAGGCGCAGGGATATTTACTGTCCTGAGCATCGCTGCGACAGAAGATGGCGCCAACTCCCACATCAGGCAGCGTCCCACTTCCACGCAACTGGCGGGCCGTTCCGGTTGAGGAATCGGTGCGTTGGTAATCCACTCTTCAATCCCTTTACCATCCGCCTCGTCACTTAAAGCTCCTGATACTGTCACGGCCCAGTTAACGGGGGGCGTTCGGCTGCTATGAATCTGCGTAGATTCATGGCAAACCCCAAAAATTCTCTGGAGCTGCAATCTCATTACCCGGGCTACCATCTCTAACCTTCTCCTGGTCCATCCTATAAAGAAAGGATATCGATATTGGCGTCAAGCTTCTTTCTACGCCCTTCACAACATATTCTCCAACAGTGCTGCAAACCTGCCGGACATACTGGACGTGTCGGAAGGTTCCTTCGAGAAAAATCAAATTCATCCAGAGTAAACAAACACACCGATCACTTATCTCTCAGGGCGTCGTTCACCATACTCTAATCCTCTAGCATTGTCATCAACCATCACCTATATTTAAGTACCCATTGTTTACCCTCAACCACTCATCTCCCTCTCTGATCCGACCATGTAATCCTTGCTAAGTAGGTCTAGCTTAGTGAACACCGTAGCACCCTGTAAGGAGAGTCGGGCAAACTCATCAAGGGCAGGGGATACTTGTTCTTGACCGTGATTCACTCAACCCCATAATCAGGTCGAAAGAGGCCATCCTACTTACCCACAAAGAAAAATCCTGCCCCCAGGGGGTGATACGGCGACAGACCAGCAGCTAGGGACTCCTTGATGTGGAGTCTCTCCAAAGCCTCACGTTCAGGCGGAGATCACTCATAACCTTCCCTTGGGATAGACGGCTCCAGGGAACAGGTTGATGCACAATCTGCTATCTAGGGGGAGTACAACTTCTGCTTACTAAACACTTCCCCCAATTTATGTCACCAAGGGAACCAGGGACAAATCTGGGGATTTAAGCCTCAATCACCTGACTGGGAACCGAATGGGGACAGGCAGCGTCTTGAAACAGTTAGCATGACAATCATCCAATCTTCCTTGCCTCATTCGGTGTTCCCCTTCAGCCAGGTTTATCCAAGACCAGAGGAACATGGGAAGAGCTCAGAATAAGAATGAAATCATCTCGAATGATTCCCCCACAACAACATCTTACGGTTCAGTCCTCATCGTGATCCTTGCCCAGACTACTGCGTTCAAGTGAGTCTTCAATGCTTCCGGCAATTGCTCTTAAACCCAGCTGTTCCACCACCGCATCAAGTTCCGCCTCACCTAATCATAGCGTTAATCGCTAAAACTCTGATTCCTGTTCACAAGGGTAGCGAACGGGGTTCTGACAGAGGTATTGAGAATCAACTGACTCGCTAAAGTCCTCCCATTTGCGAGCCTTGGCGGCCCCGGGAACGTTTAATGTCCCGAACCACCCGCGAGTAGAGGCAACAGTTATCCTACGTCTGAGTTGGCGTTCCTCCTTGGTTAACCCGTGCCCCTTTCTTGCATTGGTTCCAGAATCGGGGAGACAACCACTCCTCCACCTAATCCTGTTGGTGACATGATCGGTATTCTGTCCAATCCCCCGGCGACTGAACCTGAGAAGCTGATCGATTGGACCGACCCCATTGCTTCTCCCTCCTTCGCTCCTCCTCGATTATCCACCCGAATAGACAAGGCTACCAAGCTGTCCGAGTCACTAGAAGCTCCGGATAGGAGATCAACTCATCCTTGAGCTGCTCCAGCAGACCCTGGTAAAAGCCCCTTGCAGAACTCCTCATTCCACCCCCTCTCCCAGCCAACGTCTTGAACTCGATCCACGAATCGGCCACGCTGCGGGGATTCCTTGGTGAAGCGAAAACAGGCGCCCTATGGCTGCGTCCCTCCCTCGGGCGGAATGGTCGAGAGCTTCCTCATCTCGACCGTAACCCCTGTATGAAGCTTCATGCAGGATTCTTGTCGTTCTCCCAAGCGGCTGAAGCCCACTCCAGCGCTCACCCGCTACAACTTTCAATCACAAAGCTATCCCCTTGTCTATAAAGTGGGCTGTAATCAACACTAACCCACACTGCATCTCTTCCCAGCTCCCCCTCATATTTATCCACGGCTGTGGCGACAGCCCTTGCTCACGAGAGGACACACAGCTCCAGGCCGCGGCGCGAGATGGGTGAAACCCATTAGTGATCCTCCACCCGATTCGCTAGTTCTGACCTCCTCAGACCGTAAAGTTCTTCGATCTCCTCATCCGTCATATGCCCAACATCTTCTCCTGATGGGTAATAGCATGGCGAAGCAGAGTCCCAGGTCCGCTGGAGTTCATTACTATCGTTCTTCACGGTTACAAACCCCAGAGCAGACCAGGACAAGGTAAGTTCATGTGAGTGTTTATTTACAAAGTCAAGGTGATGCTAATAATCCAGGGAACGAGCGGGCGGCGTTGATTAGTTGTTGAGGGGTGCAGTGGTTGATCCAATCATGGCTCGGCAACCGCGCCCCACCACCGGCAAGAAGGTTGGATGAAGGTTCGGACGAGTGACTGCAGATAAAGGTAAGTAAACAACAAACCAACAAGGTCTCAAACAACACTCTAAAGCTCTAATGATACTCTGTAAACCTACTGTTCATATGACTACGATCCGGCAGGGAATGGATGTTAGGCCAGAGCCTAAGAAGGGTGATGATCAGGACCAGGTGGTGCAGATTGCTGATGGATGCAGGTGCGAAACTCAAGAGAGCTCCCCGGAGCGTTCCAAACCACTCGGGAAACTGGAGATCACGAGCAGAAAAACCTGGTCCACGGGCAACCCACTCAACTCGGATCGTTACACTTACATATTGTAAACTTGCCCACGGCCTACAGTGCTAAAGCGTGTAACAGTGATTTTGACCCTGTTTTCATGCTAAAATCGTGAAAATAAATGTTTCAAATCTGTTACCACTCAAACAGTGTCTCTGGCATATGCCGAACTGGTTGCATTGTGGATTTTGCCTAAACCCTCGATTTTTAGACAATATTCATGAACTCAGCTTAAAACCTGTTGCAAGCTTAAAAGCCACTTACATATTGCAGAACTCAACCGGCCCTCCAGTGCTAAACGTGTAAGCATTGATTTTGGACCCACTGTTTTCATCAGGGAAATGCTGAAAAGAAATGTTTCC
>NW_025540496.1:0-5333 GCF_020615455.1 Coregonus clupeaformis | reverse complement strand
TGTAACGATCCATGGTCTGAGTCGGGTCCTGTCTGGTGATGCAGTGTTTTTGGTCGAGGCTCCTGTTTCCTGAGGGTTCGGAACGCCCGGAGCGCTTTGTTTCCGCACTCGTTTCTATCAGCAATCGGCATACCTGGGCCTAACTAATACCTCTTCTTAGGGTCTGGCCTAACATCCAGTTCCTGCCGGATCGCAGGCCATGAATAGTATGTTTTGCCGGCGATTGCCTCAGTACTAGAGTTAGTTTGTTTTGTTGCACCCGCTGACCTGCCTGGTAATTTACCCCCGCTTTTGTTCTCCCAACAGTCACTCGGGCCCCGAACCTCACTAACCCTCTGCCTGATGGTCGGCGCCGCCGGCTTAACATCGACCAAATCACTGACTCTATAAATCCCATTGCCGCCGCTTTGTTCCTGGATTATTTCCTCACTCCTGGTCTAGTAAATAAACACCTACCTTTTGACACCACTTACCTTGTCCTGGTCATTCGCTTCTGGTTCTGGGCTTAGTAAACCGTGACAGAACGATCCGCCAGTAATGGTTCCAGCGGACTCGATTCTGTTCGCCATGCTATTACCCAGCAGGAGAAGATGTTGGGCCATCATAGCACGGCATTGATAGAGATCGCACATGCCGTTCGAACTCACCGGGTCTGATTTGAGGTCCAGAACTGGCCCATGAGCCAGATATCCACTACCGGTTTCATCTGATCTCGCTTTATTTGAAGCTGGGGCCATCCGGTGTTTCCAAGGTTCCACGGATAAATATGCGAGGGGGAGCAAAAGACGTCCTTTATATGCAGTGCGGAGAACACTCCATAGCCCTACTTTTATGCTATGACAAAAATAGATAGCCTTTATAGATTGAGTTGCTTGTCGTATGCTGAGTGGGCTTCAGCCGCTTGGGAACGAGCAGATCCTCGCATGGCTTGAGGCCTAGGCTCCATGTCTGAGATGAGGAAGCTCTCTTCGAACATTCTGGTCTGGAGGAGGGATGAATGGCGCTCTGTTTTCGCTTCGCTATGTAATTCCTGCGAGCGGCCGATTTCGTGATTGAGTTCTGGAGACGCTGGCTGTGGAGAGTGGGTGAAATTCCAGGAGTCTCTGCAAGCGGCCTTTACCAGGGTCTGTCGGAGCAGCTTCAAGGATGAGTTGATCTCTCCTTATCCGAGCTTCAGTGACTCTGGACAGCTTGGTAGCCTTGCCCATTCGGGGTGGGAGGAATTCCGTAGTCCAGAGCTGGATGAGGGAAGTAAATGGGTCCACCAATCGACCACTTCTCGCCCTAGTCGGGTCGGGTGGTGGACTAGAACATATCGATCATTCTCCACTTACAGTGGATTAGGTGGAGAGGTCTTCTCCTGGCCTGAAACTTCCATGCAAGTGGGGCGTAATGGTTAACTAAGAAGGAGCGCCAACATAGATTGTGACTAACTACGTTCGCCTCTACTGTGGTAGCTCGACATTACATCTCCAATTTGTTCCGCGGTCATTAAACTGCCCGCCCTGCCGGTGCTGGGAGGACTTTTAGCGAAACAGTTTCAACCTCTCAGTACCTTCCAGTCAGACTCCGCCTCCCGCTACACTCTGTAGAATAGGAATTTGAGCTTAGCGCTAACGCTTTTATCGCATTCAGGTGCCAGCGGAAGCTTTCTTGATGTTTGAGCCAGAACAGCTGGCCTTTCAAAGGAGCAATTGCCGAAGTATTGAAGTGATCACTTGAACGGTGGTAGTCTGGGTACGATTACGCATGAGGCACTGAACCGTTAAGATGCGTTGTTGGGGAAATCATTCTGAGATGATTTCTATTTTTCATTCTGCCGCTCTTCCCATGTTCCTCTGGTCCTGATAATTTCTTGGTTGCGGAAATACAATCACGCCTTATTGGGTGACGGGCAAGGTAACGCAGTTGGAGCCTGGATTGTCATGCAAGCACTGTCTCAAGACTGCCTGCCCCATTCGGTTCCCAGTCAGGTGATTGAGGTTAAACTCTCCAGATTTGTCCTGTCCCAGACATATTTCTCAAATGATTTGGGGGAGGTTTTCAGTAAGCAGAAGGGTCTGGTTACCCCTCCCCCCCCACCACATATGATTGTGCCATCAACCTGGTCCCTGGAGCTGTCTACCTCAAGTGAAGGTTATATAGTATCTCCCGACCTGAATTTGGAGGGGCGCTTGAGACCTCCACAGGCGAGTCCTAGTGCTGGTCTCGTCGTTCCCTCGCTATCACCCCCTGGGGGTAGGATTCTTCTTGTGGGTTGCAGGATGGCTCTCTTCTGCCTCATGTATTGACTTCGGTTGAATGACACCACGCTCAAGAACAAGCATCCCTGCCCTTTTTGATGAGTTCTGCCTTCGACTTCCTTACAGGGTGCTACGTACCATCGCTAAGAGACCTACGCAATGCGTATCACCTGGTCCGGATCAGAGGGGGGACATGGCTGACGGGTTTCGCGACACTGGCGGGGGCACTTCGAGTATCAGGTGATGCCGTTTGACTGACCAACCGCTCCAGCGGCCTTCCAGAGTAAGTGGTGAACGACGCCCTGAGAGATATGATCGGTCTCTTCGTGGTTGGCTTTACCTGGATGACATTCTGATCTTTTCTAAGGAACTCCCGACCACAGCCCAGTATGTCCGCAGGTTCTGCAGCTGCATTGTTGGAGAATCGCTGTTGTGAAGCCGAGGTGGGAGTTTCACGCCCCACAACATCCTTTCGGTGTACATCATCTCCAAGGGAGAGATTAGATGGACCAGGAGAAGGTTAGGAGAGCGGTTCTGGAATGGGCCCCAGCCCGGGTACGTAGATTGCAGCTCCAGAGATTTTTGGGGTTTGCGAATTTCTACCGCAGATTCATCCGGGAATTACAGCCGTGTGGCTGCTCCATTAACTGCCTTGACTTCCAGCATCAGGACCTTCAAGTGGAACTGAGGCGGATCGAGCTGCTTCTGGATTTGAAGAGGCGATTCACCACCGCACCGATTCTCTCTCAACCGGACGACTGCCCGGCCAGTTCGTTGTTGAAGTGGACTCGGCCTGATGTGGGAGCTGGCGCGAACCGGCCGCAGCGATGCTCCACGGACGGTAACCTCCATCCCTGCGCCCTACTACTTCCGCCGCCTTTCACTCGCATGGAGAGAATTACGATGCGTAACCGGAGCCTCGGTAACTTGCCTTGAGAGCAGGGCGCCACTGTGGAGGAGTGGAACAACCGCTTATTGTCTGGACTGACCACAAGTAATCTTGCTTTACGGCAATCGGCGTAAACGCCCCACCTCTCGGCCAGGCCAGGCGAGCGTTGTGCGCATTTATCAAGTTTGTCCTGGACGCTCACCTGGGCTCCAAGAACGTAATGGACGCCTTTGTCCCGGATGTTCTCCAAGACGGGAGGGGAGAGTGGGTCCAAGATCGATGACTATTCTCCCCCGGAACTGCGCCGGGAGCAGTCATGGGAAGATTGAGGAGGAGGTGCTGGCGCTCTTCGGACTCAGCCCGTCCGCTAACGGCCCACCCGGGTCGGTTGTTTGTGCTGAGTTTCGGCTGCCTATTAAGTGGTCGCCACATAAGATGGCTTGTCCGCCTGGCGTGGCTGGATTTTGGGCATGCTTGCGCAGGAACGCTGGCTCATGGTGTTTCGGGTTTTGTTGCTGCCTGTCCAGTGTGTGCGTAGAATAAGAGTACCAATCGGCCCAGCTCCCCTGGACTACTTCACCCCTTCCTATTCCCGAAGCCGCCCATGGTCGCGATCTGGCCCTGACTTCGCCACGGGTTGCCCGCAAATTCGCCTGAGGGGAACACGTTGTTTGACTATCGGGAGGATTCAGCAAGTTCGCCACTTTGTGCGCATAAGCTTTCCTCTTGCCTTCGAGACGCCCGAGATCCTGGTTAGGAGGGTTCTGTGTCCACGGGTTGCCCAGGTGATATACTTGCCTACCGGCTATTTATTGCTGTTGGACGAATCCATTGAGCTACAGTCAGTCTCACATCTGGTTTTTCACCCCAATCTAATGGCAGGCGGGAGAGAGCCAACCAGAAGATGGAATCCACGCTACGCTCAGTCCGGTCTCTTCCAACCCCTACCTCCTGGGCCTCTCAGTTGCCCTTGTGGTTGAGCATGCTCACAATACTCTCCCTACATCTGCCACTGGGATGTCTCCCTTCCAGTGCCCCTATGGCTACCGACCTCCCCTGTTCCCTTCTCAGAGAAGGGAGCCCGTGCGCTTCTGTTCAGGCCCACATTCGCTGTTGCCACCGGACGGCATCGGGCCAGAAAGGCACCCTAGAGGCTCGGACCGGTGGTCAGCTCCAGGCGACCGCCGCCGATCCCCGCCCACCATACCATCGAGATAGGGGTTTTGGTTGGGCCACACGGGATCTTCCCCTACGGACTGGAGTCTAGGCAAGCGGCTACCGGTCTATTGGTCCTGTTTGTGGTGGAGAAGGTGATCAACCAGAGGCAGCTCCGACTCGAACTACCGAGACGCCGAGAGTCCATCCTCACCTTTCATGTCTCCTGCTTCAAGCCTGTCCTCCCCAGTCCTCTGTTGCCTCCTTCCGCCTCCTCCTCCTCCTCGACGCGCTGATCGGAGGTGGTCCTGCCTACACGGTGCGGCGCATCATGGACTTCCTGACGGCGGGGCCGGGGTTTCAGTCTCGTGGACTGGGAGGGGTATGGTCCTCGAGGGAGAGGTGCTCCGCGTTACAGGTCCTAGATCCGGATTCTTCAGGGATTCCCCCTTACCGCTCCATCCTGGCGCGCCCGGGGAGTCCGGCCCGTGGCGTTTCTGGCTGGAGGGGGGGGGGTACTGCAACGATTCCGGCGGTCTGAGTTGCCGGTCCTGTCTGGTGACGTAGTGTTTCGGTCAGAAGCTTCCGTTTCTGAGGGTTCGAACGCTCCGGGAGCGCGCTTGTTTCGGCACTGCTTCCTATCAGCAATCGGCACACCTGGGCCGCACTACTCATCACCCTCTTCTTAGGTTCTGGCCCAACATCCAGTTCCCGCCGGATTGCGCACAGCTATGAATAGGTATGTTTTGCCGCGTATTAGCCCCAGTACTAGAGTTAGTTTTTGTTGTTTTGTTGCACCTGTTGACCTGCCTGGTACTTACCTCCTTGTTCCCCCAGTCATAGTCCGGAATCCCCTACTCACCCCTGTTGATAAAAGGCGGCTACCTGAGCCATCATCGGATCAACCACTGACCCTCTACAACTCCTCCACGCTGCCGACTTTGTTCCTGGATTATTTCCCCTTCACCCCTTGGTTCAGTAACTAAACACTTCACCTTTTTGACACCACTTACCTTGTCCTGGTTGCTCGTTGTAGTAAACCGTGA
>NW_025540495.1:0-5343 GCF_020615455.1 Coregonus clupeaformis | reverse complement strand
CTGTTAGCCTACTGCTGCTAGGTAGCTCTCTCTCTGCTCTCTCCTCCCCTCTGTCTGTCCTTGATTGCAGGAGTGAAGTCTGGTGTGTGGGAGGGGTTCCAGCTGCAGCTCATTCACCATAATCACCTCAGCTTTAAGACCCGGGTCAAACTTACCACTCATCGTCAGATCATGGTCAAGATGACCATGTTAGTCTCGCTGTTGACTCAACCTGTTTATTTTTGCTCTTTGTGTTTTGGCCTGTTCTATTTACTTTTCTCCTGTGCCACAGATATTTGGAACTCACCTCTGCCTCCGCTTCACCCTGCCACCACCATCCCTGCTCTCCAGCCACCGGACCTCTCTTTGGACTCACCACGGACACTAGACATTACGGTACCACACCTGCCCTGACCTGATCTGCTACCTCCTGTAACCTGACTTGCTCTTCCTCATTATTGGAAACCTGGACTATTGAACATTTTAAATAAACCTGTTAAACCTTCTCTGGCTTGCGCAGTCTGCATTTGGGTTCTAATACTGGTAAATCATAACAGTATGATCTGAACCATCATGAAACTCCAGCAGACAGTAGCTTGATACCACCCCAGAGTGCACCCAAATTTGGACTGCCATAGCCAATCAGGGCATTTTACTTCACAACATGATACCCTGTTTGCTAATCTATTGCTGAGGACAGTCAGGTGCTGCTTAATCAGGTTCAATTACTCACCAATCAAGTGTCTTGCCTCACTACTCCCTTCAGCCCAGATCAGAGAGCCTTTGTTCCTGCTCCAGAGCGCTATGACGGAACATGGGAACCTGTGGCGATTTTTTGACTCAATGCTCGCAAGTGTTTGGAACAACAGCCCTCACCTACGCCTCAGAAAGAAGCCCGTATTGCCTACCTTATCAACCTACTAGCGGTTCCGCCTCGGTGCCTGGGGATCCGCGGTCTGGGAGAGTCAGTCAGACATTTGCAACGCTTGGCGCTTGCCTCTACCACTGAGAGATGAGGAAGGCTTTTGACCACCCCTGCATTTATGCGTAGAGGCTGCAAACGGGTTGTTTTCTCTCGGGCAGGGGCTCGTGAGGCATGGAGATGGCAGTGGAGTTTCTGACTTTAGCAGCAGGAGGTTGGAAATGACGCAGGCATTACAAGGAGTGTTCTATCAATGCTTTGTCTGAGACTTTAAAAGATTAATTGCGGCCATATGATGAATCGCCACGCTGAATAATCTTATTTACTCACCATCAGGCTGAATAATCGGATTCGGAGCGCCCGCCGGGAGAGAGGAGTGTTAGTTCCAGCAACCTGTCTGTCATCAATAAACTCCTCCCCGCATCTTCCCTACGGAGAAAGCCGTGTCTTCCCCAGTCGATACGAGAGCACTGAACCCGGTTGTGGGAGGTGGGTCGTGTACGGTTGTCTTCAGAGGAGCGCACGCTGCATTCAGGCTCGGTCTGCCCAGCCAGGAGAAGCTGTTCATTTCGCTCCTTCCTGCCCAGTTCGTCCGGGAAAAGGGCCGCTCATCATTAATGGGAGAAGTTTTGGTGAGCGAGCAGCGGATTCTTCCTCTTCTCCCCGCATTCTGCTCCACTCTCCAGTGGCAGTTCCAGAATCTCTCTGTTAGTGCGCTGATTGACTGCATCGAAAGCTTTTGGATAGAGAGTGGGCTCGTCAAATGGATTTGGAGACTGTTCCTATGGACTGTCCGTAGGCTAAGGGACTGGAATGGCTAATTGTTGACCCATATTACCCATCAGACTGTTCCTGTTTGTCTTAGAGTGGCGAAAATCATCAGGAGAACATTCAATCTCCATATTATCGACTGCCCACAGACCCCTCTGTCCTGGTATCCTCTGCTCATAAGCATAAGACACAATCCACACATTGATTGGGTGACAGGTAGAATTGTTTCATGAGCACATTTTGTCATGTGAATTGTTTGTGCTCTGCTCTGGACTCCTGCCAGTACTGTGCCTCGATCTTCCACTGGAGTCCATGGATCTTTCTGCTGTTCCTGATGTATCATGACCTGCATCCGTCCTGCAAACACAGAGCTACTTCTCTTTCCTCCTCACCCGGCCTTACGACTGTGCCATGACCTCCAGCCAGGAGCCCCGCCTTCCCCAGCAGTCGCCTGTACAATCTCTCCTGCCTGAGACGGAGGCTATGGAGAACTACATTCGGACTCCTTGGCGGTTGGTACACAAGGCCCTTCCTCACACCCAGGAGCCGGATTCTTTTTTGTTGCTAAGAAGGATAAGACCTCAGACCTGTATTGATTACCGTGGGACTTAATAAACATCACCATTAAGAACAAGTATTCTCTGCCTTTGATTAATTCTGCTTTTCCCTTCCTTCATGGTGCTACCATCTTTACGAAACTGGGATCTAATGTAAATGCGTATCACCTGGTGCATTCGTAAAGGTGATGAATGGAAAGACCGCTCAAATACACGACATTTTGAGTATCTGGTTGGCGTTTTTGGGTTGTCTAATGCCCTTGTTGTTTTTCAGGCACTAGTCAATGATGTCCTTCGGGACATGTTGGAATTCTGTTTGTTTTTGTCTATCTGGATGATATCTTGATTTTCTCAGAGTCCTCCCAGGAACATGAACTGCATGTGCGCCCAGGTGTTGCAAAGCGCTGGAGAACAAACTGTTTAGAAGATGGAGAAATGTGAATTTCATGTGTCTGAGACCTCTTTTTTGGGTTACATCATCAGCTCAGGGGAAGTTGCGGATGGACCTATTTAAGATTCCTGTTGTCACGACTGGCCAGCCCTCTACCCGCAAAACAACTTCAACGATTTCTCTTCAACTTATAGGAGGTTCATCAAGGGACTACAGCCGCATTGGGTGCGCTCACTCACCGCCTCACCTCCATCTCACGAATCGCTCGCTTGGAATGAAGGGGTCAATCAGCGTCAAGAACTGAAACAACGTTTCGCTCGGCTCCCATTCTGATGCAGCCGACCCCGACCGCCAGTTTGTCGGGAGGTGCATGTGCATCCGACACTGGGGTAGGTGCGGTGTTGTCACAGCGTCTCTCTCTGGAAGATAACAAACTGCATCCCTGTGCTTTTCTCTCAAGGAAATCCCTTTCTCAGGCAGAGAGGAATTATGATGTTGGCAATCGTGGAACTGCTCGGGCCGTTAAGCTGGCTCTCGAGGAGTGGCGACATTGGTTGGAGGGGGGCGAAACAACCTTCATCGCTTGGACGGATCATAAGAATCTGGCTTACCCCAGTCAGCGAAGCAGCTCAACCCCGTCAAGCCAGGTGGGCAAATTATTTTTTGGGAGATTCAATTTTCTGTCACCGCCCTGGGTCACGCAACGCGGTTTGACGCCCTGGTTCGTTCATTCGCCGTTGATACTGGTAGAACCTGAACCCATTTTTTGCCTCCTACCTGCAGTATTGCGGTCGCCACATGTGGACATCGAGGGACTAGTTAGGACAGGCTCAACATCATCAAGCTGACCTCTGGGAGGGGTCCTCCTCAACCGGATGTTTGTCCTTGAGTCTGCTCTTCGCCTCCCAGGTACTTCCAGTGGGCTCTACTCTCGCTCCCCTTACCTGTCACTCCTGGAGTTTCTCAAGGACCTCTTTTGACTTTGTGCGACGGAAGTTCTGGTGGCCACGGCGGGAGGCGGGACACTGAGCCTTCATTGCTGCTTGCACGGTATGTGCACGAAGTAAGAACCCACCCAGGCCAGCGCTGTTCATTTCCGCCACCTCTACCTATACCCAGTCAGCCCTGGTCGAATATCGCTATGGATTTTGTCACTGACTCCCATTGCCTGGAAAGACTGTAAATTTTTACGGTGATTGATCGCTTCTGTTCGCCCATTTTTTTGGCCCAACGAAAACTGCCCACTGCCAGAGAGACGGCTGATATTTTGGTTGAACATGTGTTCCGGCCTATGATTCACCCACGGATATTGTTTCTGACAGGGGTCCCCAGTTTGTCTCCTCTAGGGAGGTGGAAAGTTTGTAAAGCTTGGGCATTACATCCAGCCTGTCCCTGGATATCACCTCAGACCAACGGGGCAAGCCGAGAGAGAGCGAACCAGGAGATGGAGACCGCCGCCGTGTCACAGGGTTCAACCTGGTTCATGGAGCTCCATGCCCTGGGTGGAATATGCTCATAACACTTGACTAACGCCTCTGGTTTGTCTCCTTTTCTGTGTGCTCTGGGTTATCAACCTCCCCTGTTCCTTCTCAAGAGAGGGAACCGGGCGGTACCTCGGTGCAGTTGGGCGCGCCGCTGCTTCAAGGTCTGGAGGAAGGCCAGGTAGCTCTGTCCTAAGCTTCGCTTACATGCAGAGGCAAGCCAACTGTCACCGTCCCAGGCTCCTGGGTTACTCTCCTGGTCAAGAGGTATGGCTGAAGTCACTGGGACCTTCCATTGAAGGTGGAGTCTAAGAAGATGGCGCCATGAGTAGGACCGTTCAAGACATTGTTCATTGTTAACCCCTGCGCGGTTAAGCTACAGTTTCCTGCCTCCCCGCACGGGTTCATTCCACCTTTCATGCTTCCCTGTGATTAAGCCTGCAGGCCGGCCAGCCCTCTGTGCCCGCTCCGCCTCCTCCGCCCCAGGATCGTGGGTGGGGGTCCGGTCTGCGCCGTCCCGCCACTTGGCTGCTCGGGGCGTGGGTCGCCTATACCTGGTGGGATTGGGAGGGTTATGGTCCTGAGGAACGCTCCTGGGGTGCCCAGGAGCTTCATTGTGGATCTGCTCTTGTCCTAGAGTTTGCAAGGTTACATTCCGAGCACTCAAGCCGGGCCGCCAGGTGGCGTCCGTTAGAGGGGGGTACTGAGCAGGCCTACTGCCAGGGTAGCTCTCTGCCTCCTCCTCCCCTCTGTCTGTCCTTGATTGCAGGAGTGAAGTCTGGTGTGCGGGAGTCAGGTTCCAGCTGCAGCTCATTCACCATAATCACTCTCAGCCTTTAAGACCCGGGTCAAACTTACCACTCATCGCCAGATCATGTCAAGATGACCATGTTAGTCTCGCTACTTTTGCTGACTCAACCTGTTTATTTTTGCTCTTTTGTGTTTTGGGCCTGTTCTATTTACTTTTCCAGCACAGATATTTGAACCTGACTCCTGCCTCCACTTCACTCCTGCCACCACCATCCTGCTCTCCACTACCGGACCTCTCTTTGGACTCACCACGACACTCAGGACACAACGGTACCACACCTGCCCTGGACCTGGATCTGTTACCCGTAACCTGGACTTGCTCTTTCCCTTATTATTGGAAACCAAGACTATTGAACATTTTAAATAAACCTGGTTAAACCTTCTGGCTCTGGTGTACTTGTCTGCATTTGGGAATTTAATACTGGTAAATCA
>NW_025540494.1:0-5353 GCF_020615455.1 Coregonus clupeaformis | reverse complement strand
CTAATGCACTGTATATAGACAGGTGTGTGTGTCACGGTTTCGGCCGAGGCTGCTCCTCCTCCTGGTTCGGGCAGGCTTCGGCGGTCGTCGTCTCCGGAGTACTATCTGCCACCGATCTATGTTTCATGTTCGTTTGGTTTGGTCTTGATGTTGTACACCTGTGTCTAGTTAGTCCTCGTTAGTGTTCTATTTAGTTCTCGTTGTGTGTGTCTGTGTTTGTGTGTTATTGATTCGCTGTCGTGTTTGTGCGCTACTGTTGCCTTGTGCATTTCGTATTTTTCCTCCTCTGTGTTAGGAGGTTATTTTACGCACTGTTTTGTGCGCCATTTGGTTTTCGCCTGTGTGCGGACTTTCTCGCCTCCGGGCGTTTTGATTCGTGAATTTAGTGTGCTGTTCACTAAAGTCTATTGGATTTATCTTTCTGCGTCCTGCATCTGATTCCTGCACCACACCCACCTACAGCACCCACTGACAGAATAACACACCATTATGGAATCAGCAGGATCGGCTGTGACACCTGTGTCGCTCGAGGAGCATATCCATTGGCAGGAGGGCCAGATAAGACATCTGGAGACCGCTCTACAGGACGTGATCAACACCCTGCACCGATGGGAAGCCAGCAGGGTACCCACACCTCCACCTACCCTGTCCACCCCATCGGCCGGGCCACCAGCCCCAGGTTCGGATCCCAGGAGGATTCGGCTCGCTCCCGAGGGGCGTATGACGGAACAGCTGCCGGTGTCAGGGGTTCCTCCTGCAGGTGGAGCTCTACCTGGCCACTGTACACCCGGTGCCCTCGGGGACACGAGACGTTTCCGCCCTCATCTCCTGTCTCGGGAAAGGCGTTGGAGTGGGCTAACGCTGAGTGGAGGAAGATGGACGCCAACACCATCTCCTACGCCGAGTTCTCCCCGCCGCTTCAAGGCCGTGTTTGACCATCCACCTGAGGGCAAAGCGGCGGGGGAGCGGGGATGCTAGTCCACTTGAGACAGGGGGAGGAGGAGCGCACAGCGTTTGCTTTGGAGTACGGACTCTAGCGGCGGATGCAGGGTGGAATGAACGGGCTCTCATTGACCATTTTCGGTGTAGCCTCCGGGAAGACGTTCAACGAGAGTTGGCCTGCAGGGATACCCATCTGACTTTCGACCAGTTGGTTGATATGTCCATCCGTTTAGACACCCTGCTGGCCACCCGTGGGACGTCCCGAGGGGGTCCGTCCATTCCGCCCTCCGGCACCTCCGAGCCGAGCCCTATGGAGCTCGGGGGTGCCGGGCTAGAGAACGGAGTAGGAGGAGCCCGAGGGGCCTGTCTCCTGCACCAAGTGCGGTCGTGGAGGGCACACTGCGGCCAAGTGCTGGGAGGGTTCTCCGGGGAGAAGACAACAGGCCACGCACTGGGGGGCCTCCAGGTGAGTAGACGCCCCACCTACCCAGAGCTTTCTGTTGCGCACTTTTGTATACCTGTTGGTTTTCCTCAGGTTGCACCTCATTCCCAGCATAAGGCGCTAGTAGATTCAGGCGCAGCTAGGAATTTTGTTGATCGAAAGTTTTGTTTAGAGTTAGGGATCCCTCTCCTACCCGTTGACAAACCTTTTCCCGTTCATGCCTTAGAGTAGCCGTCCGTTGGGGTCGGGGTTGATCAGGGGAGGTCAGCGCCACTTAGGATGTGTGCGCAGGGGGGTCATGAAGAGACTATACAGCTGTATCTGATCGACTCTCCTGCGTACCCAGTGGTGCTGGGGATTCCTGTTTAAGCACTCATAACCCTGCTATTTCGTGGCAACAGGGGGCTCTCGATGGGTGGTCTGCTCAGTGTGAGGGGCGATGTCTGGGTGTTTCCGTGGGGGCGACTTCAGTGGAAAGTCCAAACCAAGTGCCCGCATTGCACATTCCGCCTGAATATGGGGATTTAGCTCTTGTGTTTAGCAAAACTAGGGCGACGCAGTTGCCTCCCCCATAGACAGGGGGATTGTGCGATTGATCTCCAGGCAGGAGCAGCGCTCCCACGGAGCCATGTGTATCCTTTGTCTCAAGAGGAGAGAAAAAGCTATGGAGACCTACATAGCGAATCTTTGAGACAGGGATACATTCGGCCTTCCACTTCCCCCGCCTCTTGAGTTTCTTTTTTGTGAAAAAGAAAGATGGAGGGTTGCGCCCGTGCATTGATTACCGTGGTCTCAATCAGATTACTGTGAAATACAGTTATCCACTCCCTCTGATTGCGACCATGACGGAGTCTGCATGGGGCGCGGTTTTTTCACAAAATTGGATCTCAGGAGCGACGTATAACTTGGTGCGCATTAGGGAGGGCGATGAATGGAAAACAGCGTTTAGTACCACGTCAGGTCATTTCGAATATCTTGTCATGCCATATGGGTTGATGAATGCTCCATCAGTCTTTCAATCCTTCGTAGATTACATTTTCCGGGATATGCAGGGACAAGGGGTGGTCTACATTGATGATATTCTGGTGTACTCGTCTACCCGAGCCGAGCATGTAACCCTGGTGCGACGTGTATTGAGGAGGCTGTTGGAGCACGAACTATATGTCAAGGCAGAGAAATGTCTGTTTTTCCAGGAATCGGTCTCCTTTTTGGGTTATCGGTTGTCCGCTCAGGGGTGAGTATGGAGGTGGATCGTGTGTCCGCTGTGCGTAATTGGCAAACTCCAACCACTGTAAAAGAGGTGCAGCAGTTCTTGGGCTTTGCGAATTACTACCGGAGGTTTATCTGGGGTTTTGGACAGGTGGCAGCTCCCATCACGTCCCTTCTGAAAGGGGGGTCCGTGCGCCTGCAGTGGTCGGGCTGATGCCGGACAGGGCCTTTGGGAGACTGAAGGACCTGTTTACGTCGGCTCGGTGCTGGCGCATCCGGATCCCAGCAATTCCCTTTCAGGTTGAGGTGGACGCGTCTGAGGCTGGTATAGGGGCCGTGCTCTCTCAACGGTCCGGCTCGCACCTAAACTCCGCCCCCTGTGCTTTTACTCCAAAAAAGCTCAGCCCGGCGGAGCGTAACTATGACGTTGGGGACAAGGGAGCTGTTAGCTGTAGTTCAGGCCCTTAAGGTGTGGAGGCATTGGCTTGAGGGGGCCTCAACACCCTTTCCTCATTTTGACTGACCATCGGAACCTGGAGTACATCCGGGCAGCGAGAACTGAACCCTCGCCAGGCTCGCTATGGAGTATGTTTCTCACCAGGTTCGTATTTAAAATCACGTACATCCCTGGGTCCCAGAATGGCAAGGCAGATGCACTGTCCCGGCGGTATGACACGGAGGAGAGGTCCGTTGAGCCTACTCCCATACTACCGGAGTCTTGCCTTGTGGCACCGGGGTGGTGTGGGAGGTCGATGCCGAGATCGAGCGAGCGTTGCGTACCGACCCCAGCCCTCCACAATGTCCTGAGGGTCGGAGGTACGTTCCGCTCGGTCGGGATCGACTCATCTACTGGGCTCACACGTCACCCTCCTCAGGACATCCGGGTATTGGCCGGACAGGCATTGCCTTAGCACTAAATACTGGTGGCCTACTTTGGCTAGGGATGGAGGGTTTACGTCTCCTCCCCTGCTCGGTGTGCGCCCAGTGTAAGGCGCCCCGACATCTGCCCAGGGGTAAGTTACAGCCCCTACCCGTTCCACAACGACCATGGTCCCACCTCTCGGTGGATTTTGTAAACAGACCTTCCCTCTCTCAGGGGGAATACCACCATCCTGGTCGTTGTGGACCGGTTCTCTAAGGCCTGTCGTCTTCTCCCTATGTCGGGTCTTCCTACTGCCCTACAGACCGCTGAGGCCCTATTTACCACGAGTCTTCTGGCATTACGGGGTCCCCGAGGATATAGTGTCTGATCGAGGCCCCCATTACCTCCCGTGTGTGGAGAGCGTTTATGGAGCGTTTGGGGTCTCGGTTAGCCTTACCTCGGGGTACCACCCGGAGAGTAACGGGCAGGTGGCGTGTCAACCAGGATGTGGGTAGGTTTCTGAGGTCGTATTGCCAGGACCGGCCTGAGGAGTGGGCGCGACATTCCCTGGGCCGAGATGGCCCAGAACTCTCTCCGCCACTCCTCTACTAACCTAACCCCCTTTTCAATGTGTATTAGGTTACCAGCCGGTTCTGGCACCGTGGCAGCAGAGCCAGATCGAGGCCCTGCGGTGGATGATTGGATGAGGCACTCGGAAGAGACGTGGAACGCTGCCCACGTCCACCTGCAGCGGGCCGTCCCCTCATCACAAGGCGAGCGCCGATCTCCACCGCAGTGAGGGCCGGTGTACGCACCCGGAGATCGAGTCTGGCTCTTCTACCAGAAACCTGCCCCTCCGCCTGCCCTGCCGGAAGCTGGGTCGGGCGGTTTGTGGGGCCCTTTAAAGTCCTGAGAAGATTGAACGAGGTGTGTTATAGGTTACATCTACCTGTTGAATATAAAGAATATTAACCCCTCGCGTCCATGTGTCTCTTCTCAGGCCGGTGGTAGCTGGTCCACTCCAGGACAATGAGATAGGAGAGACTCCTCCGCCCCATTGGGACATCGAGGGGGCTCCGGCGTACACCGTTCGGTCCATCTTGGACTCCAGACGCCCGGATGGGGGTCTCCAGTATCTCGTGGAGTGGGAGGTACGGCCCGGAGGAGCGGTGCTGGGTGCCGCGGAGGGACATCTTAGACCCATCTCTCCTGTCGGAGTTCCACGGGACCATCCCGCCGCCCTGCTCCGCTCCTCCTGGTCGTCCCTGAGGCCGGGGTCGGCGCACGGAAGGCTCAAGGCTGGGGGGGGTACTGTCACGGTTTCGGCCGAGGCTGCTCCTCCTCCTGGTTCGGGCAGGCTTCGGCGGTCGTCGTCTCCGGAGTACTAGCTGCCACCGATCTATGTTTCATGTTCGTTTGGTTTGGTCTTGATGTTGTACACCTGTGTCTAGTTAGTCCTCGTTAGTGTTCTATTTAGTTCTCGTTGTGTGTGTCTGTGTTTGTGTGTTATTGATTCGCTGTCGTGTTTGTGCGCTACTGTTGCCTTGTTCATTTCGTATTTTTCCTCCTCTGTGTTAGGAGGTTATTTTACGCACTGTTTTGTGCGCCTTTTGGTTCGCCTGTATGCGGACTTTCGCCTCCGGGCGTTTTGATTCGTGAATTTAGTGTGCTGTTCACTAAAGTCTATTGGATTTATCTTTCTGCGTCCTGCATCTGATTCCTGCACCACACCCACCTACAGCACCCACTGACAGAGTGCCTTTCCAAATCATGTCCAACAAACTGAATTAGATAGAACCTCCTCTTACCCTGAGAAACAGATTTCCCAATCTTCTCCTCCTCTTCTTCATCTTTAATGTTGACATTCAGCTCCAGTGTTTGACTGCAGTCTTCCAGCT
>NW_025540493.1:0-5362 GCF_020615455.1 Coregonus clupeaformis | reverse complement strand
TACAAAGCCAGAAACCCAGAAGCAGACCAGGACAAGGTAAGTTGAAACGAAGGTGAGGTTTATTTACAAAGTCAAGAGTGATGCTGAATAATCCAGGGAACAGAGCCGGGCGCGGCGCTGATTAGCTGGTTGGGGTGCAGTGGGCTGATTCAATCATGGGTTTCGGCAGTCACGACCACCAGGCAGAGGTTGGATGAAGGTTCCGGACGAAAGTGACTGCAGATGGAACAAAAACGGAGGTGGGCAAACAACAAACCAACAAGGTGCAAAACAACTAAACTAACGCTTAGAAGTTTCTGGTGACTGATACTCTGGTAAACCTACTGTTCATGGCTACCCATCCGCAGGGAATGGATGTTAGGCCAGAGCCTAAGAAGGTTGATGATCAGGACCCAGGTGTCAGATTGCTGATGGGATGCAGGTGCGAAAATCAAGAGAGCTCCCGGAGCGGGCCCAGAACCTCGGGAAACTGAAGATCACGAGCAGAAAACCTAGTCCACAGACAGACCCGACTCCAGACTGCCGGGATCGCTACAGTACCCTCCGCGTAAATCGCCACCGGGCGGACTGAGCGCAGGATGGAGGCGGAGAAGTCAGCGGATGAGGTCAGCATCTAGGATCTGTCGCGCGAATCCAACTCTCCTCTTCAGACCATACCCTCCCAGTCCACGAGATACTGGAAACCCAAGCTCCCGCCTCGCCTGGAATCCATGACGCGCCGCACCGTAGGCAGGACCACCTCGATCATCCGAGGAGGGAGGAGGAGGAGGCGGGTGAGGAGCAACAGAGGACTGAGGGAAACAGGCTTGAGGCAGGAGAGACATGAAAGGTGGGATGGACTCTGAGCGCTCCTCGGGAGTTTGAGCTCGAATCCACCGGATTGATCACCTTCTCCACCACAAACGGGCCAATGAATCTCGCAACAACTTCTAGACCCAGTCCGTAAAGGAAGATCCCGCGGAGCCAACCAGACCCTATCTCCGACGGTATAGGAGGAGCTGGGATCCGCCACGATTCCGCCTGGAGCTGATACCGGTCCGAATCTCCAAGTGAGTGCCTTTCTGGCCCGATGCCAGGTCCGGTGGCACCGCACGTTAATATGGGCCTGAACAGGAAGGCACTGAGAGCCCCTTCCCGAGAAGGGAACAAGGGAGGTTGGTAGCCACACAGGCACTGGAAGGGGAGACATCCCGAGCGGCAGATGTAGGAGAGAGTATTGTGGGCATACTCAACCAGGCAACGAGAGACCGAGGAGGAGGGGGTTGGAAGAGGCCAGGCAAAGCGGAAGCGATGGATTCCATCTTCTGGATTGCTCTTCCGCCTGACCATTAGATTGGGGGGGAAACCAGATGTGAGACTGAACTGTAGCTCCAATGGCCAAACAGAAGGACTTCCAGACAGCAGAGGTAAACCTGAGGGCCCCGGTCGGAAAACGATATCACTGGGCAAACCGTGGACCCTGAAAACCTCCCTTTAACCGGTGGATCTCTGACGCCTCCGCAGGCAGAGGGAAGCTTTGGTACCTGGCACAAAGAGGCAACTTGCGAATCTGTCCACGAGAAGTCAGAACGCACCGTGTTCCCCTCAGAAGGGCAGCAACCCAGCGACAAAAGTCCAGGGGCTGGATGCGGCTATGGTCGCCGGGGAATAGGAAGGGGGTGACGTAGTTCAGAGCTGGGCCGATTGGCATTTATTCTGCGCACACACTGGCACAGGCAGCAACACAACCCCGAGTATCCTCGGCCATGGCAGGCCACCAAAAACGCTCCAAGAAAACGCCACGTCCGAAAGCCACGCCAGGGTGAGCAAGCCATCTTGCTGGGCGTGGGGACTATTTGAGGACCGCAGACGAACCGACAGGCACAAACAACCGATCAACCGGGACTGCTACCGGACTGGCCTGCGCCCGAAGGGCCGCCACCACCTCCTCCTCGATCTTCCACCTAACAGCTCCTACGACGCAGTGCTCCGGGGGAGAATTGTCCCGGCCCTGGACCCACTCTCCTCCGCCTTGGAGAACATCCGGCACACAAGGCGCGCCCGCCTTGCCAAGCTCTTAGATCCAGGTCGAACGCCCAGGGAAAAATTTGAATCGTCCGAAAAACAACGACCACCTGCCTGGACGGGGAGCTGAGACGCCCTCGGCCGACTGCACGTGCAAGGGATTTGTGGTCAGTCCAGACAATAAAACGTTGCTCCGCCTCCAACCAGTGGCGCCACTCCTCCAAGCAAGTTTCACCGCCAGCAAGCCCCCTACCCACATCGCAATTCCTCTCCAGGCAAAGGCATACGAGAGCAGAGGCGCGAGGGGATGGAGTTGTGCCCGCGAGCATCGGCTACGTAGCAGGATGGCGCCAACCCCCACATCAGACGCTGGGCCACACTTCAACGCGAACTGGACGGGCCGTGGTCCGGTTGAGAGACGCGCTGGTGAATCGCCTTCAAATCCAGAAACGCCGATCCGCCCGGATCCACTGCCCAGCTCTGACACTGGGAAGTCAAGGCAGGCAACGGAGCGGCCACACGGCTGTAATCCCGGATGAATTACGGTAGAAATTGGCAAATCCCCAAAAATTCTCGGGAGCTGCAATCTCGCACCGGGCTGGGCCTATTCCAGAACCGCTCAACCTTCGGTCCATCCTAATTTTCCCGAGATGACAGATGTCGGGCGAAGAACTGCACTTCTCGCCCTTCACGAACAGGCGATTCTCCAACAATCGCTGTAGAACCTGCTGGACATGCTGGACGTGGTCGCAAGGTTTCGAGAAGATCACGAATGTCATCCAGATAAAACAAACACAAAGAGACCGATCATATCCTCAGGACGCCGCTCACTATATCTGGAATACGCTGGAGCATTGGTCAGTCCAAACGGCATCACCTGGATACGCGCCTCGGGTGTATTGAAACCCGCCCAACCACCCGCCTCCCTCTCTGATCCGGACGAGTGATACGACAGTGCGAGGGCCCAGCTTGGTGAACACCGCAGCACCCTGTAAGGAGTCGGCGCAGAACCCACCGGCAGGCAGGATACTTGCTCTTGACCGTGATGTCATTCAACCCCCGATAATCAATACACGGTCGAAGAGAGCCATCCTTCTACCCACAAAGAAGAATCCCCCTGCCTGGGGGTGATGACGAGGGACCCAACGAGACCAGCAGCTAGGGACTCCTTATGTAGGTTCCAAAGCCTCACGCTCAGGGCGGGAGATAACTGTATAACCTTCACCTAGGGGAAGACAGCTCCAGGAACAGCCTGATGGCACACCTATATGGTCGGGTGGGGGAGGGAGTGACAGAGCCTTCTGCTTACTGAACACTTCCCCCAAATCGGTGGTATGTCTCGGGAAACCAGGGACAAATTCAGAGGGTAGCCTCCAATCACCTGACTGGGAACCGAATGGGGACAGGCAGTCTTGAGACAAGTAGCAAGGACAATCAAGGCTCCAATGCTACCTTGCCCGTCGACCACCAATCGAACGTGGGATTTTCCTCAGCCCGGGTATCCACGGACCAGAGGAACATGGGAAGACGTTCAGAATGGAAGAATGAAATCATCTCCAACGATTCCGACAACATGCACAAACCGCCTTCAGTCCCCATCGCGGGATACTGCACAGCCTACTGGCCGCTCGGAGTAGCGGTCGCTTAACGGCTTCGGCAATTGCTCCTTGGAAAGCCCTAGCTGTTCCACCAACCCGGCATCAAGAAAGCTTCCATCGCACCGAACCGAAAAAGCCGCTAATCGGCAAAGCTCTGATCCCGCTCACAAGGTGCCGGGAAACGGGTCTGACAGAGGTATTGAGAGGTAAACTGGCCCGCCACAAAAGTCCTCCCCAACTTAACGAGCCAATGCGCAGTTTGACGACCGCCGGGAACAGGGTGGCGGGGTAATGTCCCGAACCACCACAGCAGAGAGGGCAACAGTTGGGTCCTACGCCTGAGCTGGCGTTCCTCCTGGTTAACACGCCGCCCTACTTTGCATTGGTTCCGAATCGGGAGACAGGACTCCACTAATCCTGTGTGGTGGACGATGATCGACGTATTCTGTCCAACTCTACCCGACTGGAACCTGATGAAGCTGATCGATTGATCGGACCCATTGCTTCTCCCTCCTTCGTCTCGGACTCCGCATTATCCACCGACTAGACAAGGCTACCAAGCTGTTCAGGTCTCAGGTTCGGATAGGATCAACTCATCGAGCTGCTCCGACAGACCCTGGTAGAAGCTGAAGGCCGCTTGCAGATCTCATTCCACCCACTTTCCACAGCCAACGCCTTGAACTCGAGCACGAAGTCGACACGCAAGAGTTCTTTGGAAGGCATGAAAGACAGGCGCTTCAGCTACCGCCCTCCTCGGGTGAATGTCGTAAAGCTTCTTGGCCAGGAACCTGAAAGCCAGCAGAGGGTCTTGAGCTTCCCAAACGGCCACCTCCACTCAGCCCCGACCACGCAGCAATCCTTCAATCCCAAAGGCCATCCTCAGCCCTGTCTGTGAAAGCAAAAGAGTAGGGCTGTAGATCAACACCAACCCACACACTGCACGCCAAGAAAGAACGCACCTTCCCAGCTCCCTCATTTTATCCGCGCCGGAACCTTGGGTCACGGAAGGACACCGCCCAGACGCGCAGGCTAATGGGTGAAACGCGTAGGATCCTCCACCGGAAACTCAAGCGCCTGCCTGGACCTACAGACCGTAGAAAGGTTCAACTCCAACGCGATCTCCTGGGCCCGTGGCCCAGGCATGGCACGACATCTTCTCCCGATGGGTAATGGCATGGCGTAACAGAGTCCAGGTCCGCTGGGTTCATTACTGGCCGGACTGCTCTGGGTCAAACGCAGTTACAAAAGCCAGAACCGGTGGAAGCAGACCAGACAAGTGTAAGTTGAAACGAAGGTGAGTGTTTATTTACGAAATTCCGGAAGATGCTGAAATAATCCAGGGAACAGAGCGGGATGGCATGCTTTTGATTAGTTGTTGGGGTTGCAGGGTTGATCCAATCATGATCGCAGCCACCACCAGGCAGAGGTTGGACAAGGTCCCGACGAGTGACTGCAGATGGAACAAAACGGAGGTAAGTAAACAATCAAACCAACAACGTGCAAAACAACAAAAACTAACGTGTAAAGCTTTAAGTACCGATACTCTGCAAACCTACTGTTCAGGCCCACGATAACCGCAGGAATGGACAAACAGCCGGAGAGCCCAAGAAGGGTGATGATCAGGACCAGGTGTGCAGATTGGGTTGGATGGGATGCAGGTGCGGAAATCAAGAGAGCTCCCCCGAGTCAGAACCTCGAAACCGGAGCTGGCGGGAGCAGAAAAACTAGCCCCACAGACAGAACTCCGACCCAGACTGCCG
>NW_025540492.1:0-5364 GCF_020615455.1 Coregonus clupeaformis | reverse complement strand
TTTTAGGGTGACATCAGCATTACAAAAACTACGTTGTCATTATTACATTACAGTAGCTTGTGGTAGGAACATAGCTGCAGGAAGTGTGAACTGGAAATCTGAAAAATAACATGTGTTGGAGAGAATACGGGCATCGAGTGAAGCAGTGCTAACTGTGCCACTAGGAGGCCTCTGGTTCGAATCCAGGCTCTGTCGCAGCCGGCGCGACCGGGAGACTCGTGGGCGCGCACAATTGGCCCAGAGTAGGTCAGGGTAGGGGAGGAATGGCCGGCAGGGATGTAGCTCAGTAGATAGAGCATGGCGTTTGCAACGCCAGGGTTGAAGGTTCGATTCCCACGAGGTCATATATAAAAAAAATTGTATTCACTAACTGTAAATTAAGCTCTGGATAAGAGCATCTGTAAATACGTAAATGTGTTCATCCCGCTAAAAACCTCTACCATTGAGCCAATTCCCCATCTGGTTAAAATAGACACAAGGTGCAATCAAGAGGGTTCAGCCTTGACAGGTTATGATCTTGGTTACTTGTTACTTTCCGCCACATCACTTGTAGAGTCTTGCTGGCTGGTAACAACAGTGAAAATAGGAAGGAAAACCTGTTTTTTACAAATTAACATAGAACTTATTGGCAATGGGCGAAACATACAACAATTAAAAATACCACTCAAATGCCGGCATTTGCCATATATCTTATTGCAATTTCATATGACCAAATGCCAGTGTAGTAACTCTCAAAAATTCTGAAGGGGGCAAGCAATATTAATATTTCGTAAGAATATTTCAAATGTGCTCGATTTTTATCAATTATACATTATTAAAGAACCGTATGGATATGATTTGTTTTATTATATGTTGGTTTGTCCATTGGCCTATGTATTCCATATCGGCATGTTACACTGCCAAGAATGACAAGTTGTTCATTATCACCAATTATATTGCAAATGACAAAGTGTACTTTTGTCTGTTCGGATCACAGGAAGTTGGATTCTGACCCAATAGTCAGAACCATGTCCAAATGGCACATGAAACGTCCAAATGGCATATGAAACATACAAATTATATATATAATGTCCAAATGTCCATATTAAATGTCCAAATGGCATATGTAAGTTTTGAAAGTACCAAATCAGCATGTCATGTCCATTTTGCCAGATATGATCATAGGAAGTCAGTTCCAAAGCCAAAGTAAATAACCATGTCCAAATGCCTTATAATACAAAATTGTATATATATATACCACTTTATATATCAGTATGTTAGGTTCCACTCCTCAATCCCCTCATATCCTGTTATACTGACATGTTGGCACTGGCAATACATCACATGACAAATAACACTGTCCAATAGCATATAACATGTTAAACTGGCAATGATTTATGGTTAATAGCAATATCTTACAATGGATCATGAATTGACCTGCTGTAATTTTGCTATTACAAACTCTAGTGCCCAAATGTAAAGCTCATAACTTCGTGGTGGCCTAGAAGTGATAGTGGGTCCTCTCCATTAGTCATTGGTGTTGATTTCAGCATGTCCATTTGGCTCATAATAAAGGCCCCATTCAAACATATTCCAAATGTACTTATGCGTTTGCCATATGAAAAATGTGCCAATGCCAGTATAACATGTTGGCTTTGGCACATGTTTCTTTATGGCAAATTACAATATCCATTAGCCATATGAAAATACAGCCAATGCCAGTATAACATATTGGCATTGGCAATGTTTCATATGGCAAGCGATACAAGCTACATTTGCAATATGTTTGAATGGAGCGCTGATGAGCCAAATGGTTGTGCTGAAAATCAACACCAATTATAAAAAAATCCCACTATCGTGCGTTGGCCAGCCGAGGATTCAATAATCTTGAAAATGTGGCTTTTAGCTTTTTAACAGCATGTTACAGCAAGTCCAATTGGTGATATAAATGCCCATTAAATTATTGCAAATGACTTGTACGTTTGCCATATGTATTTACCAATGCCATTATGTATGGAGGACGGGTTACCAGGACTGCACTAGTACCGGGCAGGGGGTGTGAGCCTAGAAGCCTGGAGGTCTATAGTTCCATAGAGTAGAGCTGTGCTCTCAAAAAAAACAAATAAAAACCCGGTTTTCTGCTATTTACCGGTTCATGAGGGTTGCCCTAATCACACATGTACATTTTGGAAGGATGTACCTTTTGCTTATCTTTGAAACAGCACCTATGACCCCATTTTAAACTGCTTCCCGGTTGTCACAGGAAGCTGTATTTACACACATATCCTCATTGGGATACGGATATACGGGATATTTCAGGTCAATCCAAAAAAACTGAATTTTTTTACAGAGGGTTGAATGTAGTGTTTTCACAATCTGCAGGTTGGGTCAATCTAAACCATGTTTTAGGGTCAATCTTACCACTTCCGGTTTGCTCCAGGAAGCTTAAACTCAACACAGGTAATCCCTTATAGTGGCCTGATGGGTTGACATAGAAGACAGTTTGATATGGCAATGAAAACCCACATAGGCATCAAGTTGAAGTTAGGGCAGCAGGCAATGTATTTCTATGGGGAAAATGAGTGTGAATAAATGCACGCTGTTGTCACTGTTAGGGTTAATTCCACATGGTCACGGTAGGCTTGCGCGGATCGGGAGGACCTAGGAGCTTCTGTGGTTGAATTGTGTTCCCTATCCTCGGTTCTCTCTCGCTGTGGCCCAAAAAAGCATATAAATTGAGGTCAAGGCTTCATTTTGGGCCTTTTTTTTGCACAGTCACTGCGGTCAGCCGGCGCGAGCTACGGTCAAGTGGGGGAACCTCGTTGAACTCGGAGCGGCCTCGAGATTACAGTGATGCCATCCATTTGCCTCTCAGTGTTGATTTCAGAAACCTTTTTATTTCACCCCAGGTCATACTTCTGTTTTATATGAAGGGGACCATGTACTGTATTCATATTCATATCAGAGGAGCTACAGGTGACCCTGATCACGTGGCAAAAGGAATTTTGCAAATTGCATAAACAGGAGCAGAGTTAGAGGCATTACATGTATACCCATGTTATCTGTGGGGGAACAACTTCGGATAGGTCAGACTGAATAACCGCTGCGCCCAGCTAGAATAACTCTGTGGCTTGTCCACCCCAACCTCCCGATGAGATAGTCGCGAGGCGCGTCTCTGTGAGACCCAGAGGCATCAAAATGTCCAATCATGTTGAAATCACTACTAGTCAGGCTTCCTCGGGCCTACTTATTTGCACAGGCAGCTGCGGTCAGCCCGAGGCGAGCCCTACGGTCAAGTGGGCCACCTCGTTAACTTCCGGCGGCCTAAACTACGATGCCATCCAATTGCCTTTCCAGTGATGGTTTCAGCATGACAACTTGGTGATGTAACTCCCTGTTTGGGTGATGGAGAGTTCCATTTGCCAAAATACATATTCCACTGCCAATCTTTCTGCAATTGGACAGTCAGCCACATCACAGCCATCACTCAAAAAATTTTTGACACCACGGATACAATCTACACCAACTCACTTTGTCCAACTTCGTTCACATATGTCAGACGGACCAAAACACATAGCGCCTTCTGTTAGAAACCCATAAAAAACCATAAAACACGTAGTTACGTTCAGAAGCTGCGGGTCCGATTCTGACATTATGTAGGCCCAGCTGAGCGGAGCAGGAATCCAGAGTTTCGGCTTGATAGGTCATTCGGAGCCAGCGCAGCCACCTTAACCAGAGCTGAAAAATCACTTCTTTCAGGGGGTAAATCGGGGTCCCTAGCGAGCTGTCGGCCAAATTTATGTTCCGTTTCTATGGCGGGCGGTTTCAATGCACCCAGCCTTGTGATTCTGGGACTTTTCTAAATGTCGTAATATTCGTGATGATAAAAATGAATGAACTTGTTGCAAATGTACGAGGCTGTTTCTAGGCCGGAAACCTCTCAAACCACGAAATCCCTGTGCAGGACGGAAGCTCTAAACCTTTGAAAGTTTCAGGAGCTCTAGGTCTAGCCGGTTCTTTGATGTTCCAATTCAGGTAACTATTGCAGGCTCTGTGCGTCTGTAAGCCCCCACACTGTATCTCCAGCTTGGCTGTGCGTGTGAGTTTTTCAGGTCTGATGCTGAGTGAGCGCTTGTCAGGCTACAGCATGTCTCTATGGGTGCTTTCTCTGTGTCCTGGGCTTCTGGGGTGGTTCTTTGGGTCTCAAACAGTACTTGTGTTAGTTTGTCCAATTGCATTACAACATATTGGCACTGTCCAATTGCATTACAACATATTGGCACTGTCCAATTGCATTACAACATATTGGCACTGTCCAATTGCATTACAACATATTGGCACTGGCAATATATACGTAATGACAAATGACACGTACATATCAGTGTTGCAAATGTACATAACTAGTTAAAGATGACAAATTTTACCCAAAAATCATTAAAATCAAAGAAATCACGTGGGAAGTCAAACCTGCCTTAACGATGCGCCTTAACACGCCTCAAATGGGCCTATAAGTGTTTTCTACAAAAAAACAAAAAAATTTTCATCGTCAATGTACGTTTTACAATCTCTAGTAAACAACACAGTTAGAATTGCTGGTTCCATTTTTCCTTACACCGTAGATGTTTGTACTTTGACATAGTGATCAAATTAGCTACACTTTCAATTCTAATCCCGAAAAATATGCGTCTTTCGAAGAGCGCTCGCGTCCTCGACGCCATCTTGTCTTCAGGCTAAAACACATCTGGCCGCCCCCGCTCACCGAGTTTCGCTTTCAAAGTCGGTCACGTTCTGGCTTACCCAAGTCCATTTGGCTGATAAACTCCATTTGCAATATAGCGCTCATCGCCACACTGTGAACTGTCGGTACTGCAGAATTTTCCCCCCCACAAATTCATGTCCCAGCGAGGTCCTGGAGACTTCGTTTCGCGACTTGGCGAGGGCGGGGGCCGAAGGGGGCTCAACCAGGGCCCGTCGCCCCATTTTGCTCGCCCGCGTCTAGTAAGGGAGCCGTCCATTTGCCATATGGTGAGTCCCCACCGATCATCGGCCCCCCGCCCGTTCGTCCCTTATGCTTAGCCAAGCGGCTGGTTAGCTCAGTTGGCTAGATAGTGGTGCTAATAGCAGCCAAGGTTGAAGTTTCGATCCCATTACTGGCCATTGGGCTCCTTTTGACAGACAAAACATATTTCCAGGGACCTGCCGAAATAGCTCAGTTGGGAGAGTGTTAGACTGAAGTTCCTAAAGGTCCCGGGTTTTGACATTTGAGTTTGATCTCAGTGCTTGCACTGCACAAGTTTTTAGTTTTCAGCATTACAAAAACTACGTTGTCATTATTACATTACAGTAGCTTGTCGTAAACTTAGCTGCAGGAAGTTTAAACTGGAC
>NW_025540491.1:0-5367 GCF_020615455.1 Coregonus clupeaformis | reverse complement strand
TTATAGAAATACATGCCTTGCAAAAAGTATTCATCCACCTTGATGCGTTTTTCCTACTCTGCTGTATTTCAACCTGTAATTTAAATGGATTTTTATTTGGATTCCCGCGTAATGGACATACACGAAATAGTCAAAATTGGTGAAGTGAAATGGAAAAAATAACTTGTTTTCAAAAAGTCTAAAAAATAACGGAAATGAAGCGCGCAAAGCATGTATTCACCCCCTTTACTATGAAGCCCCTGAATAAGATCTGGTGCAACCTTAATTACCTTTCAGAAGTCACAGTAATTAGTTAAACAAAGTCCACCTGTGTGCAAATTCCTAAGTGTCATAGATATGTCAATGATCTCTCTGTGCATATACACTGTTCTGGAAAGGCCCCAGAGTCTGCAACACACTAGCAAGTGGGCAACACTCGCAAGTGGCACCATGAAGACCAAGGAGCTCTCCCAACAGGTCAGGGACAAAGTTGTGGAGAAGTACAGATCAGGGCTGGTTATAAGCAAAATATCTAGAAACTTTGGAACATCCTTAAATGGAGCACCATTAAATCCATTATAAAAAATTTGAAAGAATATGGCACCACAACAAACCTGCCAAGAGAGGGCCAAACCACCAAAACCCACAGACCAGGCAAGGAGGCCATTAATCAGAGAGGCAACAAAGGACCAAAGATAACTGTAGAGCCTGCAAAGCTCTAGAGCGGAGATTGGAGTATCTGGTCCATAGGACCACTTGGAGCCAGTGATACACTCGCCATATCTGGGCTTTTACGAGAGTGGGGCAGAGAAAAAGCCGTTAAAGAAAACACAAGCAAACACTTGGTGTTCAAGCAAAAGGTATGTGGGAGAGACTCCCAAACATATGGAAGAAGGTACTCTGGGGACTGAGACGCAAACTGAGCTTTTTGGTCATCAAGGAAAACGCCTATGTCTGGCATGCAAACCCAACACCCTCTCATCACCCTTTCGAGGAACGACCATCCCCAAGCAGTGAAGCATGGTGGTGGCAGCATCATGCTGTGTGGGATGTTTTTCTATTGGCAGGGACTGGGAAACTGGTCAGAATTGAAGGAAATGATGGATGCAGGCACTAAACACAGGGGAAATTCTTGAGGGAAACCTGTTTCAGTCTTCAGAGATTTGAGACTGGGACGGAGGTTCACCTTCCAGCAGGACAATGACCCATAAGCATACTGCTAAAGGCAACACCTCGAGTGGTTTAAGGGGAAACATTTAAAAGTCTTGGAATGGCCTAGTCAAAGCCCATACCTCAATCCAATTGAGAATCTGTGGTATGACTTAAAGATTGCTAGCACACCAGCGGAACCCATCCAAACCTGATGGAGCCGGAGCAGTTTTGCCTTGAAGAATGGGCAAAATTCCAGTGGCTAGATGTGCCAAGCTTATAGAGAAATACCCCAAGAGACTTCGCAGCTGTAATTGATGCAAAAGGTGGCTCTACAAAGTATTGACTTTGGGGGGGGGTGAATAGTTATGCACGCTCAAGTTTTCTGTTTTTTTTGTCTTATTTCTTGTTTGTTTCACAATAAAACATATTTTGCATCTTCAAAGTGGTAGGCATGTTGTGTAAATGAAATGATACAAACCCCCAAAAAAATCAATTTTAATTCCAGGTTGTAAGGCAACAAAATAGGAAAAATTCCAGGGGGGTGAATACTTTTGCAAGCCACTGTACTAGTGCGGAAACTGGAACCAGGTTTGTAAGTCTGAGATAGTTCCAGGTACAGTCCCCATTTACTCATGATACGTTTCGTAACAGAATCACTTCTGTTTTGAAGGTTTGAGAATTTTCAGTTTTCTGATAATGTGATGAGCCATAGGGGGATTTTTGAAGTAGTTTTTTGGGTATGCTATGATATCTTTGAACAACCAATAAATTGGTTTATCCCCTTCTGTTACCACCAGATGTCCTTACTATGTCTTCGTTGCACCCTGCACAACAGGGATCCTCAATTACATTAGTCCGTGGGACGATATTTCCTTGAGTGGATGGTCGGTGGGACGGAACCTAGTTATAAATGATGTGTACACTGCAAATTAACTGCAAAAATCCCAAACAGATATAGTATTTGACAAAAACAGAATAATTTCAAACCTTGATTACATTGGGATACGATCACATATGCCTCTCTATTTATGCAAGGGAATAATTGGGAACATATTTTCTAAATGACAATCACTTTGAGCTGATTTCCTGGTGATTTTACAGTGTTTTATATCCAATAAACATTTGATGCTCAGAAAACTTGGGGGGCCAAATAAAATCACCTGTGGGATGAATTTGGCCTGCTGGCCGCTTATTGGGGAACCCTGCGGTACAATCTAAATACTTAAACAGTTGAGAAAACTCAGATTAATTATTGACACTTATAAAAACAATTTATGCTAATAACAAGGGACATCAACCCCCATGTGTCTTGAACTCTTTCCAAAGGTTGTTCTTATAGTCAACTAACATATCAGTCTATTTATCGATCAACTGGCACTCTAGAGCTTTAACCACACCTTATCTGATTTTCAGATATTCAAGTCTTAGTACCAGCTCTACTGATCTGGACCTACTTTGACGTAAGAACAATGGATGAACACAATCTTCAGTTTACCATATCATACAATATCATTTATATGAAGTATCAATAGTCTTTAGATCATCTTTTTCAGACAATCAATTAACTGATATGTTGATAACTCACTTAATAACATGACACATACTCTACCCACAAAAACGCACGAACACTACACTGGTACTAACCACAGTCTTTCATTCAAGAGCATACTGTATAGCACAACTTCCTCTCAGGAAGTGGTATACTCATTTGAAAGCATGCCATTTTATCAAGGGGCAGGATGCAGGGTACATTGTGTCTGCTTTATTTTGGACACAGTTTACTGAACCTGAACCAAACACTAATATATTTGAATTACATTTTATTTGAATTCAAGGCATACGATTACACCAGTCAATCATCAATTACCCTGATTTACAGTATGTCCCATTGTCTTTTTTCAGACTTGCTTCTCTCAGAATGAAAACATGACTACAGAGTCCACTGAATACACTGATTACCCCACGGACAAGAATGACTTGGATTATGACTATTGGTCCCAGCAATGCCTGAAGGAATCCAACTTGCCACTCCGCTCCTGGTTCATTGCACCACCTTCTACTCCCTCATCTGTTTCCCTCGGTCTGGTCGGGTAACATCCTGGTAATCGGTACCTACGTCTACTTCAACCGACTGAAGACTGGGACCGATGTGTTCCTGCTCAGCCTGTCCGTTGCCGAACCTGCTGTTTGCCGTGTCGTTGCCCTCTGGGCGACCAACTCCATGACGGAATGGGTGCTGGGGGCTGTTCATCTGCAAGGCCATGCACACCATCTATAAGGTCAGCTTCTACAGCGGCATGTTCCTACTCACCTCCATCAGCGTGGACAGGTATCGTTATTGCAAATGAGAACGTGTTCTCAAAGACTAACTCGTTAAATAAAAAGCCTGAGAACAATCTGTTTGGTCGAAACGTGTTGCAGTATGCGTCCTGCTGTGACCTAATAGGCTGATCTGCTCCTATCTCTGCTGTGACCTAATAGGCTGATCTGCTCCTATCTCTGCTGTGACCTAATAGGCTGATCTGCTCCTATCTCTGCTGTGACTTAATAGGCTGATCTGCTCCTATCACTGTAAATATTTGTGTATGGTTCACTAAAGTACTATATGTGCAATATAAAAGCCTACTTTTTGTCATTTTTCCGACAGGTACTTCGCCATCTCCAAGGCCATCTCTGCCCACCGCCACCGCTCCACGGCAGTGTTCATCAGCAAGGTGACCTCTGTGGCCATCTGGGTGACGGCGCTGGTCTTCTCCATGCCCGAGATGTCCTACACCACCATCAGCAACAAGACCTGCACCCCCTACGCCGCCGGCTCAGACCAGGTGCTGCGTGGGCATCCAGGTGAGCCAGATGGTCCTGGGGTTCGTTCTGCCGCTCTAATCAGGCCTTCTGTTACGGCGCCATTGTGAAGACCCTGCTGCCAGGCCCGGAGCCTCGAGAAGAACAAGGCCATCAAGGTGATCTTGGCTGTTGTGGCGGTCTTCCTGCTCTGCCAGGTGCCCTATAATCTGGTACTGCTGCTGACCACTCTCGACACAGCGGCCAAGGGGGCAGCAAGAATGGGCGCCTACGACAAACAGCCTCCTCACGCCTCTGACATCACCCAGTTCTGGCTTTCCTGAGGTGCAGCCTCAACCCCTTTGTGTACTCGCGTTCATCGGGGTGAAGTTCCGCCGCGACCTCCTGAAGCTGCTGAAGGATCTGGGCTGTATGAGCCAGGAGAGATTCTTCCAGTACACCTGCGGCAAGAGGAGGAGCTCAGCGGCCGCCATGGAAACCGAGACCACAACCACTTTCTCCCCTTAAAGCTGCCAATGCTGCCTAATCTGTCAGCCTTTTCAACATGGACAAGACCTTGAACACAGCCTGTGTTTATTTCAGATTATATTTTATACGTTTGCTTGTAAGTGTTCTATAGGTCACTGAAAATGTCTAAATGACATATATGTTTGATGTATCAGGCAGCTTACTTGTCGCCACCAGGTATTGATTTAGATCAAGTCTGTACCTTTCAATTTTTTCCCGTTATGGAGCTGCCAGTGGAGGACCATCACTGTAAATACTCAGTCTTTGTATTATTTCTGTGTTGTTTTGAGTCTTATTTTCAAAGTCTTGTAAATAAAAAAGTGTACTCTGGTCTCTGAGCTGTCATTTGACCACTTGTTCAAGTGACCACTTGTTCAACAACCCACATGAAAAAATACTAAAGGATACTATGGTATAAATACTGTAGTATTCACTGTAGTGTTTTTGTGGACTTTACATAGTATTCACTGCAGTGTTTTTGCGTACTTTACTGTAGTATTTACTATAGTGTTTACTGTAATATATTGTATACTGTAGTATTTACAGTTAACTATAGTATAAATACTGTAGTAAAAGAAAACTGTAGTATATGCTATAATAATTAATGTAGTGTTTTTGCGGATTGTACTATACTGTAGTATTTACTGTAGTGTTTTTGCAGACTGTAGTATACTGTAGTATTTACTGTAGTGTTTTTGCAGACTGTAGTATACTGTAGTATTTACTGTTTTTGCAGACGTGTTTTTGTTTTACTATCTTTGAAATAGAAGTGGAGGCACATTTTTCATAACCTGTAGGTAGGTAGGATTGGGGTCTGAACAGCTAGTTCATCGATTCTGTTCTTTTTTCTAACCTGTAGTGAAATGAATATATGGTCTATACTTGGCATGTACGTTTCTCACTTATGGGTGGCACAAATTTTGTGAT
>NW_025540490.1:0-5375 GCF_020615455.1 Coregonus clupeaformis | reverse complement strand
GCCCAGCCTTTGGAACTTTGGTTTTCCTAGATATGGCTAACACTATATTGTGATCACTACATCCGGGCGGATTTGATTTCAGTGTCACAGTTCCCCCAGAACCCAGAAGCAGACCAGACAAGAGAGTTGAAAATCGAAAGTGAGGGTTTATTCGGATACAACAAAAGGTGCAGAACAATCTAGGGAGCGGGCGGGGGATGAGAAGTTGGGGGGTGCAGTCCAGAGGATGCCCACCACCATCAGGCAGAGGTGGGGTGAAGGTTCCGGACGGGGACCGCAGGTGGAACAAAAACGGAGGTAAGTGACACAAAAAACTCAACAAAAAGTACAAAAATAACAAAACTCACTAGATATTGAACTGAGCGCGACAGACACACTCTACTGTTCATGGCTAACGATCCGGCAGAACTGGATGTTGGGCCAGAGCCCAAGAAAGGTGCTGATTAGGCCCAGGTGTGCAGTGATTGCTAATGGGAAGCAGAAGCGGAAACCAGCGCTTCCCTCTGGAGCGTTCCCAAAGAACCTCGGGAAACCGGAGATTACTGACCAGACCCGACCCAGACAGCCGATCGATGCATAGGAACCTCTCCGACTGAACGCCACCGGGCGGACTCCCGAGCGCCAGGATGGAGAGCGGTAGACGTCCCTGATGAGATCCGGACCTAGACCTGTCGCCGCTGTGGAATCCAACTCCTCTCTTCAGACCACACCTCCCAGTCCACGAGATTGGAAACTGCCCGCCGCCGTCTGAATCCATAACGCACGACCGCGTAGGCAGGACCACCTGCAATCATCCGAGAGGAGGAGTGAGGGAGGCAGGAGAGGCAACAGGAGGACTGAGGAAGACAGGCTTGAGGCGGAGAGACATGAAAGGTGGGATGGACTTGGAAAGGCCTGGGTAAGTTTGAGTCAATGCATGGATTGACTCACCTTCCACCACAAACGGGACCAATGAACTTCGGCAACAACTTCCTGGGACTCACAGTCCGGTAACGGAAGATCCCGTGGTGCCAACCAAACCCTATCTCCGATGGTATAGGTGGGACGATCCGAGACGATTCGCCTGGGAGCTTGAGTACTGGTCCGAACTCTAAGGAGGCCTTTCTGGCCCGGCTGCAGTCCCAGGTGGCAACGAGTTTAATATGGGGCCTGAACAGAAGGCACTGAGAGCTCCTTCTCCTGGAGAGAAGGGAACTAGGGGAGGCTTAGCCATACAGGCACCGGAAGGGAAGACATCCCAGTGGCAGATGGGAGGAGAGTCATTGTGGGCATACTCAACCCAAGGCAACTGAGAGGCCCAGGAGGTGGGGTTGGAAGAGACCAGACAGCGCGTGGATTCCATCTTCTGGTTGGCTCTCTCCGACCTGACCATTGGATTGGGGGGTGAAAACCAGATGTGAGACTGACTGTAGCTCCAATGGCCGAACAGAAGGACTCAGCGAGGCGTAACTGAGGGCCACTGGAAACGAGATCACTGGGCAAACCGCGGACCCTGAAACCCTCCCCTAACCAGGATCTCGGACGCCCCGAGGCAGAGAGGGAAGCTGGGCCATAGGCACAAAGGGCGAACTTGCTGAACCTGTCCAAGATAGTCAGAACGACCGTGTTCCCCTCAGGACCGGGCAACCCCGTGACGGTCCAGGGCCAGATGCGACCATGGACGCCGTCGGGAATAGGAAGGGGGTGAAGTAGTCCAGAGCTGGGCCGATTGGTACTTTTATTCTGGGCGCTACACTGGACGGTGGCAGCAACAAAACCCCCGAGTATCCGGCCATGGCAGAGGCCACCAAAACTCCTCGAAGGCAGCTATTGACCGAAAGCGCCGCCAGGGTGACAAGCCATCTTACTGGCGTGGGGGACCATTTGAGAACAGCAGGACGCAACCGATCAGGCACAAACAACCGACCGGGTGGACTGCTACCGGACCGGGCTGGAGTCCGAAGGGCCGCCAGCACCTCCTATCTTCCATGACTGCTCCCACGACGCAGTCCGGGGAAGAATAGCCCGGCCTTGGGACCCACTTTCCGTTGGACATCCGGGACAAGGCGCCCGCCTGCGCTCTTAGATCCAGGCCGAAAGTCAGACAAACTTGAACCGCTCCGAGAACAACCACTCTGGCCCGACGTTATTGAGATCGCTTAAGCCGACTGCACGTAAGCAAGATTCTTGTGGCTGGCCCAACAATAAACGTGTTGCTACCCAACTATGGCAAGCCCTACCTCCATGCAGGCGAAGTTTTCACCGGATGAAGCTCCCGGTTACCCACATCGGAATTCCCTCCGCAGTGAAAGCGACGCACAGTAGTAGGCTGCAGGGATGGGAGTTTACTGTCCGTGGAGTACCACGGGCTGCGACAGGATGACCCAACTCCGGAAGAATGGGACGTGTCCACTTCTCAACAACGAACTGACGGCCTTACCGGTTGAGAGAGAACGGCGGTGTGAACGCCTAAACCAGAAAGATCCGTATTCACTTGGAGCGGTCCTGATGCTGGAAGTCAAGGCAGTTAATGGAGCGGCCACTGCTGTAATCCCGGATGAATCTGCGGTGCAAATCGCAAACCCCAAAATCTCTGAGCTTCAATCTCGCACCGGCTGGGCCCATTCCAGAACCGCTCTAACCTTCTCCTGGTCCATCCTAATCTCTACCCCTGGAGATGATGTACCCGAGAAAGGATGTCGTGGTGGGCGTGAAACCCGCACCCCTCGGCCTTCACTAACAGGTATATGTATTTCTCTAATAATCGCTGCAGAACCTGCCGGACATGCTGGTCGCGGGTCGTAAAGCTGGGTTCCTTCGTAGAAGATCAGAATGTCATCCAGGCAAACAAACGCCGAGAGACCGATCATATCTCTCAGGACGCCGCTCACCATACTCTGAATATCGTAGCATTGGTAGTCCAAACGTATCACCGGATACAAGGCCCAATGGTGTATTGAAACCCGAAAACCACTGGGCCTCTTCTGATCCGGACCAGGTGATAAGCATTGCGAGGGTTCAACTTGCAGTGAATACCGTAGCACCCTGTAAGGAGTCGAAGGCAGAACCCATCAAGGGCAGGGGGATATTGTTCTTGACCGTGATGTCATTCAACCCCGATAATCAATACATGGTCGAGCAGAGAGCCATCCTTTTACATGGCAAAGAAGAATCCTTGGCCCCCAGGGGTGATGACGAGGGACTAACGACCAGCAGCTAGGGACTCCTTGATGGGACTCAACGCTCTGCCCAGCTCGAGAGATACTGTATAGAACCTTTTGGGGTAGACAGCTCCAGGGACCAGGTTGATGGCACAATCATATATGGTCGGTGGGGGAGGGAGTGACAGAGCCTTCTGCTTACTGAAAACTTCAAATCGTGTGATATGTCTCTGGGAACCTAGGGACAAATTCGGAGGTTTACCTCAATCACCTGACTGGGAACCGAATGGGGCAGGCAGTCTTGAGACATTAGCAGAAATCCAGGCTCAACGAATAACTCACTCGTTGCCCGGCCACCCAATCGACCGTGGGACTGTGTTCCTTCAGCCAGGGGTATCCAAGGACCAGAGGAAACATGGGAAGACGGTAGAATGAAAATGAAATCATCTCAGAATGACTTCCTGACAACCGTGATCTTAACCGGTTCAGTCCTCACGTGAACGGCACAGACTACCGCTACCAGAGTGGTCAGCCAATGAAGCTCCGGCAATTGCTCCTTGAAAGCCCCAGCTGTTCCACCAATCAAGAGACAAGAAAGCCTCCATCGCACCCGAATCATAAAAGCGTTAAGCGCACCTAAGCTCTGATTCCTGCTCACAAGGGCAGCCGAAAAGCGGGGTAACTGGATAGAGGTACTGAGAGGTTAGAAACTGGCTCCTAAAAAGTCCTCCCACCCTGAGCGAGCCGGGCAGTTTGACTACCGCAGAGGGAGCAAGTGGAGACTGGAATGTCCCGAGCGACCACAGTAGAGGCAGCAGTTGGTCCCACGCCTATGCTTGAGCCCTCCTGGGTTAACCTAGCCACGCCCACTTGTACATGTGGGTTCAGAATCGGAGAGGTCCTCTCCAGCTACCCTTTGTGGTGTGAGAATGATCGTATTTGTTCTGTCCACCACCCGACCCGACTGGGAACTGAGAAGTGGGATCATTGGATAATCAGCTGCTTCTCCCTTTTCGCTCTCGGACTCGATTATCCACCCAATGAGATATGTCTACTAAGCTGTCCAGGCCACTAGGCTCTGGATAGGAGATCAACTCATCCTTGAGCTGCTCCGACAGGCCCTGGTAAAGGCCGCTATAAAAGACTCCCCTGCCCCCATCCACGCCACAGCCAACGCCTTTGAACTCTGCCACTACGAGTCGCATACGCCAAGTGAAGTTCCTTGCTGAAGAGGAAACAGACGCCTGCGTCCCTCCTCGGACTAATGGTCGGAAGAGCTCTCATCTCGGCCGAACGTAGGAAGGCCACGGGGATCCTGGTCGCTCTCAAACGGTGAAGCCCACTCCAGCGCTCGAAACAAAAACCCCGCAACAGGTGCTATCCTAGCCTTGTCAGTGGCAGAAGCGTAGGGCTGCAGATCGAACACTAATCCACACTGCATAAGCAAAGAACGTCCTCTTCCCAGCTCCCCTCATATTTATCCGGCGCCGGAACCTTGGGCCCACTGGAGGGACACAACTTCAGAAGCTGCAGGCGAGATGGGCGAAAACCGCAGTGGTCCTCCACTGACACTGGCGTTGGTTCTGACCTCCGTCAGGCCTGCAGAAAGGTGTCCGAACTACAACGCGACTCTTCTCCTGTAGTACCATGCTATGATGGGCCTCAACATCTTCCCTGCTGGGTAATGGCTGATGCGTAATCAGAGTCCAGGTCCGCTGGGTTCATATTGCCGGGATCGTTCTGTCACAGTTCCCCCAGCCAGAACCCAGAAGCAGACCAGACAAGTGGGAGAGTTGAACGAAAGTGAGGGTTTATTCGGATACAACAAAAAGGTGCAGAATAATCCAGGGACAGAGCGAAGCGGCGTGGATGAGTAGTTGGGGGAGCAAAGAGTATGGTTCAGTGATGCCGAGCCCGACCATCAGGCAGAGGTGGCGGGTTCCGGACGTGTGACCCCGCAGGTGGAACAAAAACGGAGGTAAGGACACAAAACCTCAACAAAGTACAAAATAACAAAACTCACGCTAGATACTCTGAACTGATACACAGATACACCTACTGTTCATGGCTAACGTTATCCGCAGGAACTGGAGAACAAAGAGCCTAAGAAGGGTGCTGAATAGGCCCAGGTGTGCAGATTGCTAATGGGAAGCAGGTGCGAAAACCAGCGCTCCTCCCGGAGCGCCTCCCGAACCTCGGGAAACCGGAGATTACGAACCAGGGACCCGACTCAGA